>NC_056744.1:706930900-706950900 GCF_019279795.1 Protopterus annectens
AACAGTACTGCAAACTCACACTGCACACATTTTAATATTTTTCAATGCCAGCTCCATTGACATAGAAGTATAAAGCCTTGTCTATGTCAGAATGACAAGAGTTTGATTACAGTCTTGGGCCCCTGGTGACGTCTGGTATGAAGGAGGAAGGAATGATGTGGCTCTCCCGTTTTGCTTCCTAGGGTAGAAATATAGGGAATGACATGTTGGTGGAACTGGGTCTTTCTCTGCAGCCCTAGTAGAAAACAGGTTTCAGAAATGTTATAAAGGATGCTGGGCTACGTGAAGTGACACATCAGGGAAAGCACTGTAACCTGAGGTTCAGGGCAATAATGTAACTTATGAGCATGAGTTATATCAGCTTTGCCTATAATGAGATGTCAGCATGCCAGTGGATAGTGCCTGTCTACTGAACAGCCCAGTGGATAGTACCTGTCTACTGAACAGCCCAGTGGATAGTGCCTGTCTACTGAACAGCCCAGTGGATAGTGTCTGTCTACTGAACAGCCCAGTGGATAGTGCCTGTCTACTGAACAGCCCAGTGGATAGTGTCTGTCTACTGAACAGCCCAGTGGATAGTGCCTGTCTACTGAACAGCCCTGTGAATAGTGACTGTCTACTGAACAGCCCAGTGGATAGTACCTGTCTACTGATCAGGCCAGTGGATAGTGCCTGTCTAGTGAACAGCCCAGTGGATAGTGTCTGTCTACTGAACAGCCCCATAGATAGTGCCTGTCTACTGAGCAGCCCAGTTGATAGTGCCTGTCTAGTAAACAGCCCAGTGAATAGTGCCTGTCTAGTGAACAACCCAGTGGATAGTGCCTGCCTACTGAACAGTGGACACAGTTTTCAGACTTGCACTCATCTCATGGTGCACCATCTTTACCAAAGCAAGGCATCAGTGAGCCTGGCCTGGAGGGATTATATAGCAGAATAAAAATTGCTTAAACAGAGGTCTCCAGATTGTAGAGAAAAGGCCTCTTGCAAGCCACAGTACCGCTAGGTAAAGTCATGAAGTCAACCTGGTATCCCACCTACAAAAGAGGGGGGGTACTCTTGTGAGATTCATACTATCCTCCTCCAAATAAGTTAATACACATACAACCACCTTGTTTTTAATCATCTCTGAGATCAGTGAATGTTGGAGAAAGACAATTAGCAGTTCTGGAGTATTTGCAGTTCAAAAAAACATACATAGGATACTAAGATGTGTTGTGTCATTCTATAACCACCCATACTAACCCAATCGAATTTCTTAAGTCATACTGGGATAGGACTGATGATACAGTTTGGTATGTATGAAGGGAGGCTGTAGAAAATTAATAAAATGGAATTGTGTTTACTTCAAAGTTTGCTGAGATAGAAAAGGAATTATGTTGCACAAAATGAGAGGGTTTGCATAAACAGTAGCATTTGTTTTGAGAAAGTAACAACCCTGTGCTGCTTACCTTATTGGTTGTTTATTTATAATTGAGAAACAATACACTATTCAAAGCACACTGACTTTGTTAGAAATTGTGAGAAAGAGGACATTCAGACTGCCCAAAATAATTATGTCTGTAATGCAATCTGAGAAGTTGTTACCCAGGATAAATGCATTGATATAAACTGCTTTATCTTGACAACTTGAACACTTCACTTTTGGTCCAGCATTGTGAATGATTTAAAACCGAAGTTACATGCGTTATTTGCTTTAGTTCTTTTAAAATGCCACATGCAATCTGGCAACAAAACAACACATAAGCAGTTGTTGCAATCAGCTTCTGTCAGAAGTTATTGTGAATTAAGATTCAGCACACCACGTCTCCATCTTGGCAGGCTTTCAGAAACAAATGATTAAATGTATTTAGACTGGCAAGAGTTCATGGGAGAACAAAACAGACAAGATATTAGCAGTTGTAGAAGCAGCTCTTATTTCTGCCGCCAATTTTCTCACTCTGTCACAATATGCTTTCTGAGTCCTGAAATTCATTATGCTAATGGAACATTCTGACCTGTTCACAGAAATGTCTCATAACTACATTTTACTAAGGCAAACAACACTGTGAAGAGTTTGTCTCATTAGTGTTACTGCAAATGGCTTTAAAAGATAATTCTGTTGTGCAAATTATAAACATATGCATGTATAGAAATGTGATGTGTTTGAAATATGATGCCCTGTAGGTACAAATGCTAATTTTCCACTGAAGTCCAGGGAATACAGAGTGAATAAGTATCCTGATCAGCATTACACAGTACATATACAGAGCTGTGGGATTCAAACACAGATCATAATGAGAAAATTCATAAATTCTATCCAATCTCCTATGACAGTTGAACAAACAAATTTCAAAGAAGTAATTTTAAGGCATAGCAATGTTTCTTATAGCTATAGGCCTCGGTGGTGCAGCGGTTAGCGTTGTCGCCTCACAGCAAGAAATATTCAATTCTTAATCTCAAAAGAAGAAAGAGGTTCTCCTGTTTGATTCTCGGCTGGAGCGCCTTCTGTGTGGAGTCTGCATGTCCTCCCTGCGGTCGAGTGACGTTAAAGACATGCAGGTAGGTGCGTGCGTGAAAGGGGTGTGCCTTCTTTGAAGGTTGGGCATCAGGCTGGCAACTCGGCACCGTAAAAATCCACTGCCAATCATTAGCAGACCGGAGTTCTGCTGTGGTGACCCCTAACCGGGAAAAGCCAAAAGAAGACAATGTTTATTACAGCTGAACCTGATGTTCAGAGGTATCCTCGAGTCTTTGTCTTAAAACGTACTCTGCATACCTTTTATATCTGTGATTTTGTGTCAGGATTTTGGACTGCCATCAGTTAATAACAGAGTGCACAGGAGGTACAGAGCTCATACTGTCCAATAATTGGAATCTTTGCCCCTGATTACTGTTTTGGCTTTGTCCCTGATTCTTGAGGTAAACAGGTGAACTCTATAAATGACAATCTAATGACTTTGATAAGAATGAGACAAGAGGAACATTAAGTTTACACAATTAGAGAACAGTCTCTTTCTTCATGGAGGAATTTTGCATTACTGCTATCCCCCACCCCCATCCCCAAAAAATGAGATGCAGAATATCTTGAACAAAAATGATACATTTCAGAATACTTTTAGCAGTCACAGGATCAGAACCACCATTCATTTCTCAAACCATCTCTTGCTGGACCACAGAATAACTAATAACGTATGGCAGGATGTGTTACCACATATTATACTATGCCTTATGCTAAAAAACCAAAGTTCAGAATTCAAAATGCTCGTAGTATGTTATAGTAAAAATATATCCACAACATTAGATGGAATGTTCACATTAAGTTCAAAATTTACTATCCCTTCAAAACAATAACAAACACTAAACATGCACAACTAACTCACTGTTTATAAACTGACACAAATCTGTCACAACTTCCATTTCTGTTAAACCTCAATAATTATTCCATCTGTAAAATTAAAACAGTAGGAAGATGAAAAGTGTTTTATTGATACAACTGATACAACCCTGTGGCACCTTCCTGCTAACATCTTTGTAAAACACAACAGGCATACTCAAGACTTAGCAAGTAAATACAAATATTCAGCTAATATGAAAATATATTGCTAGACTTCTAGATATACATATCTATACATACACACACACACACACACACACACACACACACACACACACACACACACACACACACACACAAACACACACACACACACACACATATATATATATATATATATATATATATATATATATACCTACACACACACACACACACACACATTCATATATATATATATATATATATATATATATATATATATATATATATATATATATCTACACACACATATATTTATATAAACACGTGCATATAAATTGGAATGTGACTTGCTATATATATTAACTCTATGGACACAGCCATACTCATGAATAACAAAAAGATACACTATTTTAGTAGTGTGTGCTACATTAGCTTTATGTTCAGTGTGTCTAATGGGGTACAGTTAAAGTAACACATAGGATGCACACAGGTCTCCAAAATGATGTGACATTGGGTATTATATACCACCAATCACTTTTCTGAATAAAAAATGTGTCTACAGTGTTTTCTTGTGGTGGTCTACCCTTCTGGCCATCTACACTTATTCACTTCATAAAGCATTTTCATGTTAGGATCATTATTGAATCTCTTCTCTTTTCAGACATATTCAACAGTGGAATTACAAACTGAAATCCTTGATCACCTCCAAAACAAATATTCTTCTCATGAATGACTTAAGATTATTTGCTATATGCATATTTTTTTCTGTTTTATATTTTACTTTTTACATTGACTTGCCTCTGCTTGTAATGGGACTGGCTATTCATGCTAAAATATTTCAGTATGGGCACTCCTGTCCCTAAAAGTTTAAGCAGTTCTAAACTATTTTCTTGTTCTGTTCTGCACTGTATTTCAATATAGTGTTTAATTCACTTCTTTAATGGAACAGTTAATTCTGATGTTGCTACCATACCACGAAATGTCATGAGTACTTATTGTCCATTATCATTTAGACTATTGCTTTATTTTTAAGCCAGTTGGCATGAATGTCTGAGGTTAATTCCTTACCACATTTCTGAGCACTATAACTCTAATTTTATACTTAATTATTTTCATCTTGAACTTGCAGTGCCTCACTCTCTTTGGTAGCTCAAGCAATTTCATTATATAATCAACCATAATAATTTTGAGCATCTCTGCCATATTTCTGATTTGATTCTCATTTTGTAAATTCTGGATGCCATTTTTCCAAAATGTATTATGTACACAGTAACATTATCTTTATGACTTTGTTCCTGTATACTCAGTCTTCAGATTCAAAATTATTCTATTTTACATACTTTATCAAAGTTGTTTCTCTTTAAAGGACTTTTTTTTTTCTCATGTGATTAAATACTGGGCATTTTGTTTATCATGTTATAATTAAGTCCTGGAAGAACTTATCAATCTGTTTTTTTACTTTGAGGATTCTCATAGTTCCCATTTAATCTGGTCGGTTTAATTTCAGTTTCTCCACTTTGCAATTAACACTATGCAATTTCAGCTACCTTGTGATCTCTTTTAACTTTGGGAAAGTAGTTTTGCTAACCAAAATAATAATAATAATAATAATAATAATAATAATAATAATAATAATAATAATAATAATAATAATAACAATAAACATCAGACATGCTTCTGTTGAAAATTCTTATTTGAAAAATGTGAAGTCACACATTTCAATATCGCACTAATAAAGTAAGTAACTCACTAGATTCAAAGTCACTGATTTGATAAGTAACAAAAGCATCAATACCCTCTACTTGTTAAGTAATGATTTGTAAACCAGGTGAGTACACTAGTCATAGGATCCTTTTCAGCTTTAATGTAGGCCACAGGCCCAAGGCAACCAGTAAAATATGAATGTTACTATGAAATTTGCATAACATTAACAACAGAAATTACATCAGAATGAATATGAATAGAATAATAAATAAATAAAGCATAATAACTTTTTAAGCTGTTACACAAAAGAGACACAAAAGTTGGACTAATATGCAAGCATACATCTACAATGTGCCATTAAGAAGGTCAAATTGATTTATCACTATATGAGTCACAGTTTATTTATTTACTGACATTTGTTGACCAGGAAAGTCCACTGGGCCCAAAGACCCATTGCCAGTGGAGGCCCGGGGAGAAAAGCTCCATACAATCACAGAAATGTTTACATAACATCAGCTTAACTTTGAAAGTCAAGAAAGTTTTTACATAATACAAATTAAAGTAGATATACAAGACAAATACATATTATAGAGGTACACAATACAAGAAAATAAACCCAGTGTGTTAAATTTTTAGTAATTCTGTTTGTATATTCTCATAAGTAAAAATACTGTTTAATCAATTCTGTTTATTCAGCCATAGAAATAAAGAAAGCAAGAGAGATTGGATACGAAGACAGCTAGTATAAATTGCAACTATATTAAGTTAGTACAAGTATTTTTAGTGTATATTGGCCAAAACATTTAAGGTGGTTTAATCATATGACCACAAGAACAGAAAAGGTTATTGAGATAGTGTTCTTTTAGTGGAAATTTAAATGTTTTAAAGAGTCTAGTTGAGTAAGAGAGAGAGGGAGTACATTCCAAAGTTTGGCAATGGCATGGGACTAGAGACATTGTCCACCTCTTTTGTTGGGTTTAGTTATGGTTAAGAGTTGTTTCTTAGAGGGCCTAAGATGCCAAGTAGGGATGTGTGTTTGTATTATAATTTGAAGGGATGGGCAGAAGTTTGGATTATTTAGTAGTTTGTGGGTGACAGTAAGTTGGGAGTAATGTAGGTAATGAGAGAACTCAAACCAGTTTATAGATTTAATGGCCAGGCAATGATGTGCGCGAGTTGGCATGTTGGAGGCAAACGTGGCAATTTTATAGTAGCACGACTGCAGTTTGTTCAGGAGAGATTTGTGTAGGTTAGTGAAAATGGGGCAACCATAGAGTAGGGAGGGTAAAAGTAGACTATTAACTAGTTTCAACTTGGTAGACTTGTCCAAATAGAGTTTATGCCTATAGAGTTTGCCACGCTTAAAATGGGTTTTTTTGATTGAGCTGAGTATATAATTCTCAAAACTGAGGAGGTAAAATTAACAACTGTAGAAAGTATAGCACAGAATGCTTAGCCCACTTACCCCACCTAAAAGTAAAACATACAAAGCATAGCCAAGTTACCCTTCTAAAAAAGTAAGAAAAGACATGATAATCAGAGCAGTCCAACACCCATGTGTTACTTTGTAAAGAGTTACAACCATTGCTAATGTGAAGCAAAGATTAGAACTATGCCAAGTTTATTGTAACATATATCATTAAATTACCTCCAACCCATTGTGAAATCAGCAGAAAGGTAAATTATAGTAAGGCCTACTACTGAAGGTGCAAGGTGATCCATGCTCCAGAGCCTTTGCTTTTATCTCTAAAGCAATTATATCTGTGACTTAACTGATGTCTCTAAGGCAGTGGCATGTATTCTGTTCACACAGAAGGACTCTGAGGGATTTCTTAAATAAAAGTAAATTTTCTCTGGGTTTCCATCGTACGCCGTTGCTGCTGTTTTGTTTTTCACATATGCTAAGTATGAATGAAGGCCTTTGCAGCTGAATACTGCCACTGCTCCTAAGAGGGTAAGTTTGGTTTCAGAACTGGAGCTTCTTTAGGAATAGGGGAAAATACCTGTTATGGAAAATTATAAAGGTACATTTTTTTGAATTGCAGTGTTGTTGTTGACATTATACAAAGGCATTTATTTGGATATATTACACTGATGTTATATGTAGCTGGCTAGGTTGATGAATCAGATGATTTTATTCTCAATGGTTTGAATAAGAGTAGCATTTTGAGCTGAGAGAAACACAATTATGTGACACAGTATTGCAGTCTGAGGAGATTCACATTAATGCCTACAGTCTGCTGGCTTCAGTAGTAAGTAAGTTGGATAAAGGTAGTTTCAGTTTGTGCATAAAAGAAAAGGTTTGGATCTAATAATACCTAGATACCCCCTCTGTGATATGGTGTGGAAGAAGTGGTCCAATGATTTCAGTAGCTAAGGGTTTGTTAACATTTTTTTTTGTTTTTGTGATATACCAAATAGCATCACTATGGTTTTCCTAGTATTCAAAGTCAGTGTGCTACTTATAAGCCAGTCCTATGTGGCCATAAAGTCTTCTAGGATTTTCCTTGTTCAGAGAGGACAGGTGCTTATAGCATACAGGATAGAACTTATCTGTGGTAGGAAATTTTATTTTTGAAAAGTGAGAATAACAGTAGGGTGAAGATTGACCCTTGTGGCACCCCACACTTTGTGTTTCGTGGTTGAGTAGCATCATTAGATCAGGTCTACATTATAAAATCAAAAACCCATTTGAGCGAATACCACAACAGCGGCACATATAACCTGAACTGCAAATACGCCGAACCCCCTAAACTGCGAAATTTAAAATCTCGAATCATCATAGTCGGCCAACCCCACAAAAGCTAGTGAATAATAGTTTTGTCCCCTCCTGCACCTCCTTATGTTGCCCAGGTTACTGACATCCCCTTCATAACCAGTCCCCACTCCTTTAAGGTGTCCTTGCCACTACAAGCTCAAGCTGCTTTCTATGGAGCTGTTATGCCAATGCACTTCGCAGGTCCAGTGTGGGGGTGGGGAGTGAAGACTAAAGCAGGACATTCACAAACCTCCTTCCTGTGTGTAGATCAGTGAAGTAACTTTTCTGCACAAAATCCACTGCTGTAGAGTGATTTCTTCTGACTCTTCAGATTAAATTCATGTCTAGATATTTCAAAGGAAGTTATGAAAATAGTGTCATACTGATTCACACACATCTTGCATTTAGTATGATAACAATCGATACTTTGTAATGTGAACACCAATACTAAAGTGGTTCTGACCCTGAATATAACAAAAAAAATAGATTGGTTGTGTCCCATTGCAGATAAAAGGACATAACTCTTTGCAGACTCAAACAAGTATTTTCCTTTTTAAGCAAATGTTATTGATTTGCTTATGACAAGTAAGTGAAGCTTGTTGAAAGTTTCAATTGTAAAGGCATTCAAATTACAAAGTATCGATTGTTATCATACTAAATGTATTGTTTAAAAGTTGAAGTAACTGATCCTTATTTCAATCAATCCATGGCCTGTATAGATGCGTGAAGTGCTCATAATGGATTGTCTAGTGTTAGGGAAGCGTGATTGTTTTTTAATGGTTCAGAAGCTGGGGGCAACTTTAAAATGGTGTGGATAGAAAGCTAATAAAATTAGAAGTTTAATTTCTTTTTTTAAAGCTTTAATTAAATATATAAACAAAGAGAGAGAGAGAATATTTATATAAAAAGAGTCGCTAGGCAGGTAAGACAAAATATACAAATTTGGGGATAATTCTTGCAGAATTAAAACAGCATATGTTTATATCAGAAACATTGACAATGATTTGATACAAATTTACTTAAATTTTAGGAGCATCAGGCAGGGAGCATCAGGTATTAAGGAAGGCATAACATGTACATAGTTGATGACAACACCAGGGACTTTACTTTCTTGGAGCTAATGTCCATCTAAATAATGACAGTGGTGTGGGTCTTGACTTAGCTAACAACAGGCTATTTCAGTCAATCAGACAGCATAGTATGCAATGAAAAAAGGTAATCTAAGCTTGCTAGGGGTGAAGAAGCTGGTGGTTTTGCAACATTTGTGAATTAACAAGTGAAAGCAGTGAAGATGATAGTCTATCTTCCCTTTGAATTGCACATGTTTTGGGCTTTGGTGTTAGATGCAGTGCAGATGTCAATTAAAATCCCTCAAGAAGTATGAGAGATTGGTAGAAAGATACAGATTTGCTGTTAAGAAAGTAACTGGCTCCTTCCAGCCCGAAGTCAGAGAGGGACAATGCTCTTACTGCCTCCCAGATGATTGGTGGTTAAGTATCAGCATAGACACATGAGGGACTGAGCTGGGGAAGATGGGAGTGAGGCACCCGTCCAAGAGGGAGGGGGCTGCTAGTCCTTCTGCAACAGGATACAGGCAAGCTCTGCACTGCAAGTGGTATACCATAAGATCAAGAGGTTCTCCATGGGCAGAAGGTCACAAAGTGATTGCAGAGCTTGCAAGGCTGCTGCAGGGTGGGAGGGGAATAGAGCACCCTCCTTGGCAACATCTTGGACCAGCATTTTCAGTCTCCTCACTAGCTCCAGGGTGAGTCAGGTTGATCCTGGGGGGGGGGGGCAGGCTGAGCAGACCTAGTAAATGAGGAGAGGAGCTGGTTGTAGCTGATGTGATGATCAGCTGTAAGGTTACAATCAATCATATGTACAATTGATCTCATGAGTAATGCAGTAGTCCCTTTCCCTCTCTGTTGTGCAATCTGAAAGGTTGTATATTTAGAGATGTTAGGGTGTGGGGGGCTACAGGAGTTTGCCTCCTGCAAAAGCACTATTTTAATATTTTGCTTGCATTTGTTCTATCACAGCATTATTTTTGCAATCATGAAGCTGTTGAAGCCAGTTTTACTTTTATGAACTGTTTTGTGATTTCACGGCTTTTTAGTTTAATGATGCAAGACTGTGGTGTTTTTAAGCCATTGACATTACTGGACTATATTGCAGTATGGTGTTTTGTTATGAATTTGGTTGAGTGGGAATCAATAATTAAAAATATCTCAGAACTAGAATAGAATACCAGCCAAAAGACAACTCTTTTACATAAACCTGTGCAAAATATGTAAAGCCTTATTCAACAGACAAAATAGCAATTATAATACCACACTGAAACGTGTAGAAAACAATAATCAAAACTAAAATATACGGGTAAAATGCATAACTGTAATGTGTGTGGACTGCTTTGTATGATACATGGTATACCTTTTACTTAAGGATTAGGGAACTAAATAACTGATTAATTGACCCCTGTCTGTATATTACATGTCACAGAACCTATTCCTGAAACCTGCATGACCAGATATTTCATTTAACATACACTAGGCCCCTGCATTTGTCATGTATAGCTAGAAACATATTTATATTGATATATCTGTATCTCTACCTGGCAAGTTGGTATATATAATATAATGAAAGAAATAGGTGATAAATATGAATTCTGAAAGGGTCTAGAGGGCCATATATGAAATATCTGTACATAATATAATGAAAGAAATAGGTAGATAAATATGAATTCTGAAAGGGTCTAGAGGGCCATATATGAAATATCTGTACAGCGACATTAGAAATCAAGTATCTTGCTGAGTGTCAAATCCACAAGTCATGAAATCAAATTATCTGATTTCAGAGTACAAGATATTTCCTGAATTAAATTAACCCAAATCATACATATTCCATTTTGGTCTTAAGCTTATCTCTGAGTCGTTTTTGACCGAGAGCCTAATGTGTGAACACAAATGCATGGTTTTATTTAAGTTCATAGGTTCATAGGTGTGTACTAGGCTAATGGCCCCAGAGCCTTTACAAGCTTAGCCCATAGGATTACACTGGCATTGTGCTACCCAACCTTAGTTCCCAGTGCCTCTGTCGAGTAAAGCCACTGGAGTGATCCCTGGGGTGAATTTTCTATTTCCCATCCACTCATCAAGATTTCTGTTGAAGAGGGCCAGTGAGGTGCTCTGCTTGACATGTATGGGAAGTCTATTCCATAGCATGAGCAGTCTCTGGGTTATGAACCTGTCCCTCCAGCATGTTCTGTTGATTGTGGTAATGAGGGTGAGGTCTCTGGAGCATGTGGTGCGGATGGATTGGGATTTCTTTAGATGTAGCATTTATTTTATTTGTTTGCTGTCTGTTTGATTTTGTTTGATTGCTTTTTTCATCACTTTTATTGCCAACTATATTAATTGTTGTAAACAAAACTCCTTGACTATCTAATTTCAACCAACAACAGATGGAACATGTTAAATAACATGTAAGCTGAACTGCAATACATTGTAAAATACAAATGTCTTATCACATACCACTGTCAAATAATATTTTCAACAGTTCACATGACTTTTTATATCATTCACTCTAATAATGCAAACATTTCTGTGTTATTCACCTCTGTTTTAGCTTGGCAATTACATGCATGCTTATTGCACTGCCTCAATATCAGTATAAGTTGATGTCCTTCCACATCACTGTTGAAGTATTCTTTACATAAGGGATCTCCTACCAAGGATAACCCAATGTCCAGCCAATATACCTAGGCCTTTAAATTTTATAGGCACCATATATCACACGTAAGGCATAAAGGGCATAAAAGTGACATATGGATGCAAATGCTAAGGACTTTTTTTGCAGCCAGTCTGAACACCATTGTCGAACATCAGTCTGAATGCCCTTCTGCTGTGCCGGTTGCCACACTGTTTTTAGATAAGTGCCCTGTTAGGGATTCTTCTCTACCTTTTTTCATTATTGTAGTGTACCTGTGTTCGTGTCATCCAAGAAGGGAAAATGGCAGTGTGGGAGGTAGATTCCCCATAATGTCCATCACGACCAGTGTCTTTTTTTGCTTAGGTACTTCCCATGACTATATGCAATGCTACAACTGCCAAACACTTGTCCCTAAGACCTTTTTTAGTCACTTATCTTCCTTATCCGTATACCTTGAGAACCAATGACTTAAGCTGTTGACTCAGGGTACTAAGGTGGAATTCTCACATTATGAGAGTCAGCCACCTGCCAGGAAGAAGCCAAAAGACTAAGCCTGATCCAGTTGTTGTTCAGCCTCCCCTGTGCATCTCTCTAGAAGCTAGTCAAAGGCCTGCAGACCATATGGTGCTGGCCTCAGATTCCTCTGCGTTGACACCTTCATAGGCTGGCATAGATCAAATTCTCTCACATCCCTGGAGGTTTTTCCAATATCTGCTCTAGATGTTGAGGGGGAACCACGGCTGAATATTTCTGAGGGTCCAAGGGAGATTCCTCAGATTTTGGTGAGGGAAGAGATTCTACTACAATTTTCGAACCCCGCCAAAGGTCTGAAGCACTGAAAGTCCTTAGAGTAGACTTCCCACTCATGAAAAATCAAAAACTAAACACACCACCCCTGTTGTTATAGATCCTCAACATGAATGGCAGGATTTTACTCAGGGCCTGTTGAGTGCTTTATTGGATGTAAAGCTGCCTCAAGTCCCTGCTCCTCGCTTGTCTTCCTCTCCTGTTAAGAGGCCTAAGGGTTGGTTTCTTCAGATAAGGACTTGGACTCTGGGGAGGAATCCCTACCTTATTGCTGTCAAATTCCTTCTCCTCTAGACGATGGTTCTCACCAAGTCTCACTAATCTCATATGCAAAGCCATGGAAAGAATTATCATGCAAATGATCAACAACGACATAAGAAACCTCCAGAAACTGCACTCAACCCAATTTGGTTTTATCAAGGACAAGTCATGCCTTCTGAAACTGGTGGACTTCTTTGAGAAGGTAATCAAAGCAATGGATGAGGGCAAAATGGTTCACACTGCCTACCTTGACCTGGCCAAGGTATTTGACATAATACCCCACTCGGGCATTGTTGAACAACTTAAAAGGTTAGGTACAAACCCTTATATCACACAGTGGATAGCCAGATGGCTCACAGACAGGATGCAAGAAGTTATAATTGGGGAGCCTACCTCTACAAAGAGGCCAGTCACAAGTGGAATCCCTCAGGGTTCAGTCCTGGGAGTGCTTCTTTTTGGCATTTACTTCTCTGAAGTCAAGGCCAATGTTTGTGACTTCTGCCTGACTAAATTTGCAGATGATTGCAAATTATGAGCTGTCATTGAATTGCCCACTGACCCAAATGTTCTCCAGAAAGGGCTAACACAGACAAACAACTGGTGCCAGAGCCATGGACTAAAACTAAATGACAAGAAATGCATAATAGTATCAATTGTGAAGTAATCCACCTCTGGAAACTATCATATTGACAACACACCCCTAAGAGTTGACCATCACTTGTCTACAATAGTGAGGAAATCTAGGTCGAAATAAGTCATTGTTCCACTGTATTCAACATTCATCAGACCTATCATTGAGTACAATTACCCATTTGGTAAGTACCTAACTAGGGATATCCAACAATTAAAACATCCACAGAGGTTCCTCACTAAAAAAATACAGGTCATAAGTAACCTGTCCTATGCAGACTGCCTCAAGGCCCTGTTTATGTATTCTGTCTACTTCAGAGTGTTGAGGGGAGATCTATGCCTGCCATACAAGGCATTGTCAGACACCACTCTGATGGACCTCCTGCATATCAGCAAAATAAACAGCACAATAATTAACCATTCTAAAGACTTAAACCTTGCCTGTGATATACCTAGGACTTGCTGGACAGACAGGTATGTATCCCAGAGACTACCCCTTCTCTGGAACAGGCTCCCCATCCATGTGAAGCAGAGTCCCTCCCTAACCCAAATAAAGTGTAACTTGGACAATTAGATAGGAAACAGGAAATTCATCCCTGATGTGGCACCCATGTCTGTAATGGACACAGACAGTCTGTAAATGGTTCATCTCCCAGGCCATTGCTTATAAATGTTTCACCTCACAAGCCCCTGCTTACAATTATCAAGGGTATAAGAACTTCTCATGGATTTGGAATGCATGGCTAGGCATAAAAAGGGCCTTGTGTTCATTAGCCTAGTACACACCTATGAACCTATTATTTGAGCCCAGACTTCCCCTTGGAAGACTTATCCATTGGAGATACTATTGCTCATATGATGGAGTATTTCAAATAAAATTGCTCCCAGGTCTCTGACATTCAAAAAAGATATTACAAACTTTTAAAATGGATTCTCCTAACCAGTATTCTGTTCTTCCTGTTTTGGCAGTCCTTTTGGACACCTTTTCTGCTGCCTCAGTGGATCCTAATTCTCAATGCCTATCCCCTAAGAAACCTCCTACAAGGTGCCTGAGGATTGCAAGTTTTTTGTATAAATGCCCTTCCACTGATCCTCCAGTGGTTTCTGTTTCCTCAGATAAACTACTAAACTTTTGCTATCTACTGAGCTCCTTCACTCAGATAAGGACAGTCAAGTTATGCAAAGATTAGGTTAAAATATATATATCACTATCATCTTGTCTTTTAGGGCTATTCATTACCAAACTCATATGGTCAAGTACACCCTGGCCCTTCTTTCAAAGGTAGCTTCAGTGGTCTCTGACCTTCCTGATTTGGATGGGAAGGCATCAGCTCTTTCCCTACTTGTCTTCACTACCCAGGTTGCCCATCAGTTCAAGAAAATGCAGCTATGATGCAACTGATGCATCTTCCAGGGATGTTCGTTTTGGTTTGGTGATGTGGCATTTTCTTTGGCTACATCTGAAGGCTTAACCTGATGATATCAAGGCCAAGCTTTTGGATGTCCGCTGAATAATAAAAGTCTTTTAGGACAACTGCAGCTGACCTGTTTAAGTTCCTCCAAGATAAAGGTAAGGCCTTGCAAGATCTCAAACGTACTTTTTTCTCCTCTATGCCCAAATTCCAGAGGAATTACCCCTCTAAGTCCACCTTTGTCCAGAGGCAGACTCGCCCACCTCCCAAGGGTAAGAAGAGGTCCAGGCCTATTCCCCCTTCTAATTCCACTCAGCATCCTTTGTCTCAGAAACATTCTTTTCAGTACAAGCCTGTCTCCATTTGACTTCTGTCTCCTCTTCCCCTCGGCCAGGATCCCCTGTCTCTCCATTGTTTTCTGTCTCAGACTAGCTGTCTATCATTCATCAAAGGTATTTTGTGGTTTGGAAATACCTTCCTCCATTTTCAGGCATCCCTCATCCTCCTCTGGAACAGCTTCTTCATTTCCAAAAGGATTTGCACTCCCTTTTAGATCAGGGCACTATTCAGACTGTTCCACTGTCCTAAGTGGGAAAGGGGTTCTATTCGAGAATGTTTTTGGATCCTCAGGAGGAGGGTAACTGGAGATGAATTGTGGAACTTTCTCTGCTCAACACCTTTCTCAAGGTCACTTCTTTCCAGATGCTGTCTCTGCAGACCTTGTTTCCTCTTCTTCTGCTTCCTCAGGCCTTTTTGGTTTCAAGTATCAAGTGACTCTTCAGGTGGTTTATATTCCTTCAGAGCAGAAACTAGTGGCAGATTCATTGAGCAGGTCCAGAACACAGGCTCAGGAATGGATACTTCACAGAGATGTTTCTAGACATAGACCGTCAGTGGTTTGTTGGCATGATGCAGTATGAATACCAATACTAAATATGAATTACTTTTTCTAGTTTGTAATTAAAACTTTGCAGGTTTAAATCTATATGTTCTGATTAATTAAAACTGAAACAAGTTAGAGTTATTTAACAATGGAAACACTGGAGGAATTCTGAGCAATTTAAGTACATTACCTTGGGTGCTTGGTTATCCACAGGCATGACAGTAATGTTAAAGACAAGTCCAGACACCATTCCTCCCTGCTGGTCGTTAACAGAGAATTCAAACTGCACAAAAAGTGGGTCAGGCCCTATATCTTCGTCTGGGGGCATGTATGCCACTTTTAAATGGTTCACAGCATGCTGGGTGAAAGAAAATTAAAATCAAATTTAGATTTCTTGTTGTTACAGATAATTTGCCATGCTTTTAAGATACAAAATTCAAAGTTGAATTTGAATATTGACTGTACATGAGATCCTCCTATTGGAGATGTATATACTGTTCACATTATTAGAAAGCCATACTGTTTCTGAAATATCTTTTCCTTCTAGAAAAAAAGAAGGTAATTATTAACCATTCTACACAAGTATCTACAAGAGAGTTTCTGCCATGATCAAACAGAATTGAGAGTACAAGACAAAATTAAGTACTTAAATACTTTTCATTTTCCATTAGCCTAAGTGTTGTACTTCCTAGTAAAGTTAATTCTTCATGTTAAAGTTTGGTTTCCCATTTGTAGTGGACATTTTACTTCTGTTCAACAACAAAACAAGCTTTCAGCTGTAAACACTCCATTAGAATAGGCATTGTTGTTTGCAACCAGGGGAGTTAATGCACATAAAGACAGCAAGACATCTCTTCATCAGTATACCACATTTCTTACATCTGCATAGTTGTATTAATATATGTTAATATATTATTAATGTGACATACTTATTGAGTGTTTTTAGCTTGTACAATAGACAGTGAAAGTAGTGCAGGTTTGTGCAGTAAAGATGAAAACAGAATGGATGGGGAAATTTTCCTGCGGCAGGTATGGCGTTATCTATTAATATTAAATACTACAGTGACAGCAGCACTACTTTTTATAACATGCATTGTGTGAACCCAGTGCTATTCAGTTTTCCCCATTTGCCCACTATGCACCGAATTTAGCAATGCTTTGTAGAATATATATTAAATATTGAAATACTCTGTACTGAAATAATGCATCTGGATTCCAGCTTCACACTGCCAATATCATTGTTTTGTACAACAAACATAGTAATGAATACATTGCTATATTTATGTATTTATTTATTTATTTAGTTTGTTTGTTTACAGGGTAATGTCCGACTGGGCATTAGGCCCATTTTCAGCGGAGGCCTGGGGAGAAAAGCTCCATACATACAAATAGACAGTATTAAACAACCAAATTGAACACGCATTAATCAACAATGTACAAAGCAAGTCAGTAAAGAAATTAGTTATATAACAATAAATAGCAAATAATTAACAGATTAACAAATTTAACAAAAAAATTGTACAGTTAGAGATAAAAACTGGCCGCATGAGTTAACAGTGAGAACAGTGTGATACAGTAATTGCAAGACAGAGAAATGCAGTCTACATAACAGTTAAAGACAAATCAGTATACGTGTATACATTAACTGAAAGTGAGTGCAGAATGAGCTAGTTTAGGGTAACGTAAGGGAGTATTAGGTAGCTTAACCAGGAGTATGTCAGGAGCACAGCCAGTGTTCCTTAAGGAGCTTTTTAAACTCATGAATGCTGGGGTTTTTGGCCATAGGTTGAGGAAGAGTGTTCCACAGTTTGGCAATTTTATGAGAAAAAAGGGCAGTGCCCTGTGCGTTGTGGACTTGGGTAATCTTTAACAATAGTTCATTTGAGGATCTTAGATCTCTAGGATTGCTGTTGGGTTGGATTAGTTTGGTTAATGCTGGGCAGCTGTTAGGTTTGTGAATTATATTGTGGGCTATGGACAGTTGGTTAAATGTTAGAAGGTTTGGTAGTTCTAACCATTCAAGTTGGGAGAGTACAGAGCAGTGGTGGGTTCTGTAAGGGTGGCCTGTGGCAAACTTGGCGATTTTGTTGTAGCATGATTCCAGATTAGTTAGGTCAGATTTACGAATGTTTGTAACTACTAAGGAGCTGTAGAAGAGGGTGGAGAATAGATGTGTGTGAGCAGTAGCTAGTCTGGCATTGTCTGTAAGGTAAGGTTTAATTCTGTAAAGAGTGCCAAGTTTGGAGTGGACTTTTGTGATGGTGAGGGAGATGTGGGTGTTAAACTTTAGGTTATCATTGATTGTGACACCTAGATGTTAAGCTTGGCTGGTGGGATCTATTTTGGTTCGATTTGTAGAAAGGATAGACAGTGGAGTCAGACATGTTTTGGGTTTATAATGAAAAGGATAGAAAGTGGGGTCAGACATGTTTTGGGTTTGTTGTAATTGAAGACAATTAACTTGGTTTTATTGAGGTTAAGTATTAGTTGATAGCTAGTGAGGTAGTTTTCTATGCCTTGGAAAGATTTTTGCATTTTTGTTTGTAGGTCCTGGGGGGGGGTTTGTGTAGATTAATGTAGAGTCATTGGCGTATTGGACTATGGAGGCTAGTTGAGTTGAAGAGTTGAGGTTGTTAGTAAAAGTTGTTAAGAGAAGGGGGCCAAGTATGGATCCTTGGGGTACACCAATGGAACCAGGACAGGGCTGTTGTATTGAGGCCAATGGATGATAGTTTATTTAGTAGGATCTGGTGGGAGATGGTGTCAAAGGCTTTTGACATGTCAAGGAATATGGAGGACACCATTTGGCTTCTGTTTATAAGATCTTAAATGGTGTTTGTGAAAGGTAGAAGGGTAGTACTGATACTATGTTTTAACCTAAAGCTGTGTTGTGTGGGGGAGAGGAGTTTGTGTTTAAGGAGATGGGCAAGGAGTTGGGAGTGAATACATTTTTCTAAGATTTTGGCTAGAGGGGAGAGTATGGCTATGGGATGGCAGTTAGTTAGATCCTTAGAGGGGCCACTTTTGTGTAGGAGAATGATGTGAGATATTTTCCATAAATGATTACATATTGTTTAGAGATACAACGGTTGATTAGGACTGATATGGGATAGGCTATTGAGGGGGCAGCAATTTTAAGGAATTCATTAGGTAATTTATCAGCTGCTAGACAGCAGGGACTGAGTTTGGAAAGGAGAGATTTTATGTAGTTTGACTAAATTGGGGTGAAAGAGAAGCAGATGGGGGAGTCAGAAGAGGGAAGTGGTACAGTGAGAGGTTGATTAGTCGGATTACCAAGAAGAGATGTGACTGAGTTAATGTAGTGAGCATTAAATTATGTAGCTATTGGGTCTGAAACCTTGGAGTTGGTGGGTGTGGGGGGGTACGGGTATACCCTGGGTTGAGAAGATTGTTAATGTTTTTCCAAAATTTAATGGGGCTAAATTGGTGGATTTGCTGATCTGGAAAGAAATAGTCTTGCTTGTCTATTTTTATCTGTCTCTTAGTCTGGTTACGTAGTTGCTGACATGTTGTGTGGTCTATGTTATTTTTGGTAGTGTGGTAAGTGGACTATGCCCAGTCCCTTTGCTTCAGCAGTGCTAGGGTATCTTTAGATAGCCAAGGTATGGGACTAGTTTTTGCTCTTATTTTTCTTGTGGGTGCTAGATTGTTGAGTATTGTAAGAAAGGTATTGTTGAAGTAAAGGACTGCCTGATGAAGTGGCAGGTTTCTAAGAGCTGAACAGTTAATTTGCTGAAGAAGATGGTTGAAAGTGGAGGAGGAAACGTTTTTTTCATTTCTGATAAATTTATATATTGTGTTGATTTATGTCTGAGGTTGTTTTCTGTACAGGAAGGAAGGTGAGTTGTCATTGAGGGAGTCTGGAAGGCAGCCTGCTAAATAACCTAGATTGGGTTTGTTAGTTGGTATCCAATCTACTGTGGACTGCTTTTTAGAGTAGACAGGATATGGTTTGGGTGAAATTGAAGAGATTTAGGAAACTGGAGGTGCTGTCATCACATATCTCATACTGTATATCACAGTAGAGTAACAAGGGAGGGATGAAGGGGGCAGTTGACCTGGGCACAAAATATTAGGAGGTATGCTGGTCAAAAGCTTAGCACTGCAGTACTGTCTGTGTGGTCTAACTATAGCAACTGATTTACCACAAATGCAGCAAACAGTTTGCTACAGTTTAAAAAGAAAAAAAAAATATTAACGCTGTAGTGTTCAGTGAAAGTGTAGCATCTGGTTGCTACATTGCAACAAGCAGTTAGCTACAGACTAAACCAAAGTTTTTTTTTTTTTTTTTTTTTTAAT
>NC_056744.1:706953400-706965900 GCF_019279795.1 Protopterus annectens
AATCAGATGAATAAGTATCAGCTCATACTGAGAAGCCCCATGCGTGCCTTTCACAAGAAGTATACCAGACCTGCCCAGTTGGTGAATCTGGGAATTTCTGACAAATGTGTTATTGCCCTGGCATGTACGGACAAACCTCCTCCTCCCACACGCACACTACTTTTGTGTGGGAGCTAGCTATTTAGCCAGACTGGGCTGAGCTCTCCTTCTCTCACTAGCAGGACCAGGCAGGGGGAGAAGGCAGCTGGCAACTACAACAACAGTCTCACACATACTCACCCACACACAACCACATCCACTGAATCAAACAAGACATACCGGGACATACTGGTAAAGGCTACCTAAAAAACAGAGGAGCAGAAAGCAGACAGCAAGCCCAAGCAACTGCAATGACAACTCAATACACCACACAAACAAACAACACAACGGTGTCAGTGTGTGCAACTGCACCGCCCTTAAGGCCAAACAACATCAACACTAAACATACTTAGTATGGGAGGTACAGTCAGACACACTGACGTCCCAGACAGAATCACTAGACTGAGTAAGGAGAAGGTCACAGTAGAGCTAGAGAATCCGCCATAACACACATGCCACCAGGTCTCTCAAATCTCACAAGTACGACTCAGTCATTGTCCCAGTCATTGTCCAACGTACCTCCATGGACATGAAGACCCACCTCGTCCTTGATTTGCTGGCCTCTGAGGTATGACCTGACATATGACGTATCCTACCCAGGCCTAGAATTCAGGACCCTTCCGTTGATAGGATAGTTCAATAAGAATGACAGAAATTCTGGTGTGGCTTAAATTCTGAAGATCAATGTCTGGGATCCTGGTTCAAACATGCTGGACCAAGTCACGCTGCTTCGCAGGGCTGACACCGCCCACCCTAGTTCACAAGGTTTCCCCAAAGAAAACGGATATTTTAGGTAATTTTTTAGGCCAGGCTCAGAATTCTAAACCTCAAGGCTAGGCAGAACACAAAAAAATACAAAAAAAACTGAGATGATAGGGTAACAAAGATGAAGTCTCTCAGTCTCAAGATGCACTGGAACGCTCAAGAGCCCTTCAACAGTACCGTACAATGCTGTGACGAAACCTGGTGTTCAGGCTCTGTGGGAGAACCCAGCACCCTGGTTCAAGACACTCATATCATCGCGTTCCCATCCAGCGCTCCGACCCAAAATCCGGCAGTGTCCATATTCATAAAGACACCACACCTCAGGAATTGAGTAAAAGATGATGCATAGAGACCATCGGGTGCAATGCGCCATAGGCAAGACACATTATCCTCTGGCAAGCTTAGCGTATTGCAGTACAAGACTGGCTAAAGAACCTCACAGCGGCAGGAACTCACAATGGACTCCTGAACCATCTCTAAACTTAAAAAAAACACATGAACATGCTAATATGGTGACAAAACACTACTATAATAGACTGGGAACACTACTAGGGTTCAAACACTCATAAACTCAAATTCCTGGAGTTCATAAACTCAAATGCCATGGAACAGTTCATAACCCATCCCCTACTTCCAACACGAGTATACCCTCACAAGTGAGATCACCGATAAACTAATCCCTGGAGGTCCAGATCCACTGCCCCCCCCGGGAAAAGGTGAAGATCAACCCTCAAAACCTCATCTAGCCAAACCGCTCTTCTAAAAAACCAAAAAAACACAAAAAGGCTGAGCCGACTTCTTAGCACAAAAGCAACCACTGGAATCCCTTACAAGTGGGTTCTTCTACCGGCTGAATCAGAACCATTTATCAAAACAATCCCAACTTCTACCTACAGGGAGCTACTAGCATGCAAAGGCCATAAAAACTAAGACTTTTGAACAAAAGGCAAAACAAGCTTCTGGACAAAGGAGGAAGTCAGTCAGTTGGATAGAGCAAAATCCTTGAAAGCAGAACAAGCAAGATTGATCAAAATAAGTAAAGTAAGAAACCTTTGATCATTATAAGTAAAAAACAAAGCTGAAAAGAAAAATCATAAAGGACTAGAAAGACCAAATTCGCCAAGGAAACAGCTAAGACTAGAAAGAGGTTGCTAAAAACTTGAAGTAATGCAGGAGGAAACTCCCAGATATGCTCAGAATTAGTTCAAAGATGAAGAAGTTATTACTGAACCTACACACATTGCCACACATTCCTCTTGCAACCAAGGGTGGTATCTATACAGAGGTTGCAACCAAACATCAAAAGGAGGTGAGAACTGCTCTCAAAAGCAAAACACAGCACGCCCCTCTCCAAATGGTGTCTGAAAACTAAAGCCACCAACTCAATGGACCGGATGGTGTCCCCGGCTGTGTGCTCGTAATCTTAACCTCCTAAGGAATTATACCCAGGTTAGGGCACGACAGTTGGTCTGTCTAGCTCACCTCTCACCACACAGAGCCCTGGAGTCCTGTCCCATTATGGTCCCACTTCACAAGGGCGGCCCCACCGAGGATGTAATTACCCTCATAAATTAGGACATACAGCCTTGCAGAAGCCAGATGAAGTTTGGCTTTGTCAAGGCAGATTCATGCCTTTTAAGGAACTTGCAGACTTTGGAAATCACCAAGTTTGGCTTTGTCAAAAGAGACTTCATCTTTGCACACCTTGACTTGGTTTTCGAGATAGTCACCAAGGCTATTGATGAGGAAAGAAAACTCATGATACCGATACAAACCCTGCAGCAAAGATGACTCAACAAATACCCCACTCCAGTATACATCACAAAATATCAGTTGCTGGAGCCATGTCTATACAGAAGCAACAGGCAAGGCTGCAAAACAGGGTTAATCAGGGTCACCTACAGGGTCAGAGTTGCTCTTTTCTAGTCAGTCACACAGGTGGTCTTGGCTGAGGCAAGGGTTGTCCATGACTGCTAAACTAGGACGCATCTACTTTACAAACCATCACACAAAGATACACTTCAGAAGGGCCTCACAAGCGGATCTTCAGTTGCAGAGCCCAACAAAAAAAGTTAAATGCCACAGATGGACATCAGATACCGCTCAAGGCCTCAGTTAAATAGCTAGAAACTGGTAGAAATGCCATGAAAGAAACAGAAGAAGTCAAATGGGATAGTCATATTTGGAATAAACTTAGCACTACGCTACAGAACCATTGCTAAAGTAGTTGAGGAAAGCCTTCTACCATTGCCCACCTGATCATGGAAGGAGGAAAGTACTTAGGAATCACCTGATCATGATCCCCCCTTCTACTATCACATGGAAGACCTTCGATTCCTCTAATGCTCCCATTATCTCTAATGACTGACTGCACCAGGATTTTCGAATGTACTGTTCCTTCCAAAGAATTCGATAAAGGGATGCAAAATAAAAGTTATGCTAAAAAGGAACTCCAAACTCTATTCAGTCTCCATGCCGCTTCAAAGAGGGAAAGACCTGTACCTGACATATAAACTCCATCGCTTAGCAGATTTGTTGATGAGCTGCACAGCTCAGATCCCTCAGAACCCTGAGGCATAAGGCATATGCCTCAACTTGACTTATAAAAATATGTCAAACCTCAAATTCATCAGAGATCCTCACCTGCTGTGGAGCGAAATCCGAATGTGCCTGGAGGGAGCACCCTCGCAAGCGCTTGTTCAAGAGGAATCTTGGAACAAAATCCTGGGAATGTGAGAACGAAACAGGATTACTTCAGTGTCACACTGCTTGAGGCCTGGGAAGTGTGACATAGTTTTTGGGCCCCAGGGAGGGGTGGCGAGCCAACTGCTTGAACTTGCTAGGCACATAAATAAGGAGATTCAGATAGCCTAGTATGAACCTATGAACCTATGAACCTATTACATCTTACAAGGAGCCCTACAGCTAAACAAGCAACATGTTGGAGGGATTATAACTTTGCTCATGAGTCTTGCACACAGTGAGCTGCAGATTTTTGCCACAGACAAGGAAGTCACGTCTTGCTCAGCTTGTTAACACTATTGCCCTCACCAGTAAAATAATTTTAGAAAATATAAGCATTTATGTTTATATAGAATTCTTGTCTGATGAGCTGCAGATCTCAGTCTTGAAAACACCAGAAACTACTATGTTAAACTCCTGTCCTGATCCTGCATGTTTTATTCAGTACATGATGCATTAATGTAGCTTAATGTGGACACAACATATTGGTAATGGTTTTAATGCATGTGTACGGACTGTTTCACAACAACGAAATCCAGAAATTCACTAAGAAAGAAGTAAACAAGATAGTGACACAACATCTAATACAAATCTCATGCTGACAGGTGTATGAAAGCAGACCTTGTTTAACATCAAAGTCAAAGTCAAAGTAAACTTTATTGTCATTCAGATCAACAATGCCTTGTACCACTGGATAAAATTTCGTTACTTCAGGCTCATGTGCATTGAAAACAGTTTTCACAAGAGGGTGAAGGAAACATATAATGAAATAAATACTAGACAGTACAGATATAAATACATACAGATAACTTAACCACCATCATTTTAAGATAGGTAGCAGCATAGCATAATTCACAGTTCCTGTACTTGTTCAAGTAATAATTTAGTACAGATGGCATAACTTAGATAAATATAATAATTTAATTCTACGACAGTAATGACAATCATATTGCACTTATCATACCTCTCAACTGTACAGATTTTCACAGAATGTCCAGATTTTTGCCCATATTTTTGGTCTGTTCCTCATACAATTTGTCATTTTTCTGGACTTTTGTGGCAAATCGTTAAGGGGTGAATTCACTAAATAATGACAGTCATTTGAATTTCAAGACTTCATATCCTTCAGAAAATGCATGTTAACACAAGACCTTTTATTCTAGCAACTTTCTAAGTTTATGGGCAATATTTTAAAATGTGTCCCTATTTTTAAGTTTTGTTCCCCATTATTTTTGGCTTTGCCCAGATTTTTTGTGCTAAGAGGTTGAGAGCTATGCACGAACTGAGGGAGTGTTGGCATTGTTAAGGTATAGTCGTTCAACAGCTTAATCGCTTGTGGAAAATGATAAAATACTAGCAATGCATATAACAAAGTCTGAACATGGAAAAGGAAGAAGGTCTAATCAAAAAACTTCCAGTGGAGAAAAGATGGCCAGCAGTGCATGATACATACTTTTATTGTTGCTTTAGAAGCAAACGACTTTAAATGTTAAGTTTGTAAGTAACAGCAAATTAGTATGGCTCTTACAACACATTGTATTGCTTTAGGTGATGGACAGTATGACATATCGGTTGTTGTGCAGTTTGTTATCAGTACAGATCTAATCAGAATCATTTGCAAGTGTAGAGAAGCTTCCTCAAGACTAAACCCAAAGGCATCATTTATTGCAAAATTATTTAGTTAACAGAAAATAAATCAGTGGAACATTAAGCTATTTCAAACTACATGGCAAAGTTATATAATCATAAGGGCATGTACTCATAAAAAAGACTCCTGAAAAATTGAGAGACAGATTTGTGTTTGGTGTGCATTGGAAATGTGTATAAAACTGTTGTCAAAGAAACAACTGCCTTATGATAGAAGCTCTGAACAATATCTCTATGGTTGTTCATACTGGAAAGAACACAGAGAAACTGCAACCATATAAAACTATTAACGGTGTCAGTAAACTAGATAAGTAAGGTAGTCAGAGACAACTGTCTATCACTACACAAGACAGACTCAAGCACACACAACTCTACATCATTCGCCTTAGTATAACCCTAACCAGAAAACACCTACATAAACCTTGGTCTAACCCTAAACTGTAAATACACACACACACACACACACACACACACACACACACACACACACACACACACACACACACACACACACACACACACACACACACACACACACACACACACACACACACACACACACTTACCTATTCCAGCAAAACAGACATTAAGCAAAAATGGATGTTCGGTAAAATGGATGTTCACATAAACTAGCCTGTACTTCACAGTTGAACATTCAGCAAAATGAAGTTAACCCAAATATGTGTGTGTGTGTGTGTGTGTGTGTGTGTGTGTGTGTGTGTGTGTGTGTGTGTGTGTGTGTCTGGGTGTGTGTGTTTATATAAACAAACTCCATGTTCACACAATCACAAGAAGAAAGCAAAAAAAAGCATTCCCATCCAACATACAGAGAGGTAATGTCCTTACTGCACTCAATTTAACCTCTGTTTGACTATCAGCAGAAGTGCTGAGGGGGACTGGATACAGGAGAAGATAGGAGTGAGTGGTCAATGCAGACTCATCCATCCTGGGGGGGTGCCTAGGCTCACTGTAATAGCAGCATTAACAGCATGGCGATCTCTGACCTCCAAGTTGTATATTGCTTAGTCGGGAGATGGCACATGTGGACATGCACATGCAACTCCTATGAGTAGTGATTGTGGAACTTACAAGGCTGCTGTTGGGTAGAAGGGGGTAAGGGCATACTCCTTAGCACCAGCATCACTGATCTCCTTACTGGCCCCAGATGTGGGTCAGCATGAGCCAGGGGGAGGTTAAGGCAGATCTGTTGATCCAATGAACAAGGAGATGAACTGCTAGCAGATGATGGTCAGTTGCACACACACACACACACACACACACACACACACACACACACACACACACACACACAAACACACACACATGCACACACACTGTCCCTCACTCTCTGCAAATGCAGGGAGGTAATTGTATGCAGCAGTAGCCCAGAAACCTCTGTACTGCAGAATCATTTCTAGTAAAACTTTCCAGGATGCTCAATCATATGCATGATCCAGCTCCACAAAGAAAATATAGGTAGGATTGTTAATCTCCCATGACACCTCCTACATCTGTGAAAGGACAAAGAATAGATCCACTGAAAGTATGAGATTACAGATTCAAGTCCAGAAATGGGCTTTATTTGAAATGGATGGGTTTCCTTTTATTTGTTAGCTGAGCTAGCTCCTTGACATGCTCTTTACCAGGAAGGCTGAAGAGGTGTGGACCTGGTATGAATGGAACACATACTCTTTCCCCCTCTATTAAACTAAACTAGGTATAAATCCCTATGTCACAAGATGGGTTGCCAACTGGCTCACTGACCGAACCTACACTGTGAAAGTAGCAGACTTTAAATCCAACTTCAGGCCAGTGACAAGTGGAGTACCACAGGGTTCAGTCCTAGATCTTCTCCTGTTTGGTATTTACTTCTCTGAAGTACAGGCTAACACAGAAGGTCTTTGGCTAACAAAGTTCACAGATGACTGCAAACTAGGAGCCATAATCAAATCTCCTAACGATGTGGACATCCTACAAAAGGGCCTCACTGATACAGATGCCTGGTGTCAAAGCCATGGCCTCAAGCTCAATGCCAAAAAGTGTATTGTCATCCCTTTTGGTAAAAACTCTGTACCCATGAACTACCACATAGGTGGTAGTCTACTTAACACTGAAAGTGTGATAAGAGACCTTGGGACACAAGTGGACAGTAGTCTTTCCTTTGATAATCACATTGCCACAGTAGTCAGGAAATCCTTCTATGTGGCACACCTCATCACAAAAGGTTTCTCATTCAGGAAAAAAGAGGTCATTGTTCCCCTTTACTCATCACTCATTAGACCCATTATAGAGTACAATGCCCCTTTTGGTATGTACCTCATAAGACATCTATAACAACTGGAAATGCCACAGAATTACCTCACAAAGAGGATTACTGGCCTCAAACAGATGCCCTCCGCAGACCGTCTCAAAAAACTCCAGATTTACTCTGTCGCATATCACCTACTCAGAGGCGATCTCTGCCTAACATACAAAGCTATGTCAAACCCAGAGCTGTTGGACATGTTCCGTGTAAAGAAATCCCAATCCCACCGAGCTACATACTCTAGGGACCTAAACCTTGTCACCACAATAAACAGAACATGCTGGAGGGATAGATTCCTGTCTCAGAGACTTCCCATACTCTGGAACAAACTACCCTATCTATATCAAACAAAGCTCCTCATTAGCATTCTTCAAGAAAAATCTTGATGATTGGACGGGAGATAGGAAATTCACCCCAGGGATCACTTCTGTGGCTCTGCTTGACAGGGGCACAGGAAAATTATTTTCTTTAGTGGCAAAAGCCAGGGTACCGTTTGACTAGGCTTATATAGACCCTAGGGCCAATAGCTTAGTATCTACCTATGAACCTATTAAAATTTGGACCGCCACCCCAATTCACTAATCTTTGAGATTAATCTGAATCATTCAAAAAGAAAAATTGAATACAGCGCTTTTATCTTCCTCATTTAACAGAGAATATATATATTTCTCAGTTACAGGAGAATATATAGGTTAGGTGAAAGATTCATTCATACTTTCAGTAAAGACATCTTAGCCATGAGTCTTGAATAGAAAACTATGGGCCTCCTCTGAATATGGGTTAATGCTCATTCAGACTTTTCCAGTACATAAATGTGAATAAGATAAGTTTCTCATGGCACACAGAAATGCAGGTATGTAACACCAGTAAAATGCCAACAGGGTCATTATTGAGCAAGTACCTGTGGCGGAGATCAGATGTAGTGAAAACTGCTGTTAGAACCAAGACTGACACACATGACAGATTTTTTCCAGTAGACAGTGTATGCTGACACAGTGTTATAGAACTAACAAAAGGCATCACGCTGAAGCCACATCTATTGTCAATGTCAGTGATGGTTCCTGATGTGAGAGGAAAAACATACCTTTACATGTTGCATGTGATCAAACATGAAAAGTTCAAAGCAGAATTTAAAAGTTGCCATTCTGTGGTAGCAGATAACCTATACCAAAGCAGAGGTTTTGTCCTTTGCATTCCATTTACTAGTGACCTTTCAATTTATAAACATAATATGCAGATGCATATATGCATTCAGCATACACTAATACTGTTCTGTCATTCAGTCCCACAATTCAATAACATGAGCTATAGCACTGAATGCCAGCACACAAAAAAGCCCTGTATTGCTGATTGGCACACAGGAGTACATCTTGCAGAATGCTTGCTATGCACTTCCATACTTCCAGATCAGTGGCTTCTACTTCTGACACTGAAGTGAAACACAGCACAACAGGGAACTGATAGTTACTGAGGTATCTGTTCCCAGCTATGCTGTGCTCTTTTGCCATGCCCAGCTGCAATTTGAAAGGATTTGTCAATCTTTAGGTATGACAGCGGAGCTGCTGTCATTACCATAGTAAGTCAATTAAAGAATCTGGTGAACTGACAACACCCATTGGCTGGAGCTTTAGGGCATCACTGAGAGGCATTGTGAAGACTTGTGGTGTGGTATCAAGCTTGTATACATCATACAATGCAAAGGAGTTTTTTTTTCCCCTTAAATTCAGTACTGATGTGCTGCTCAGCTCTGGTAGCAGTGCAACACATTAACAGGGAAGGAGACTGATCTGATCAAAGGTAAAACACCAACAGTAGTTGCATGGTTCTGTTCCCTTAACTTGTGTAGTTGGGGCCAGATTGTGCCCCTCCCCTTTCATGTAATGTCTGTTGAACCATGTACAGTCCTGGTAATATCATTTGTATTTGTACCCTGTATGTGGAATATTATGGCTATACAAAGGGTAAGGCTGCATAAAATTTGCAAAGGGGTAAGACTGTGTTCATGGTCCTAACCCAGTGCATACCATTATCTAGGTCTCACACAGGACTTTGGTATGCCATTCTCTGGCATACCAGCCCTACTCCAATGGCATGCAATATTTATGAATAGTGCCTATAATCAACCTTAAGTCTGTTGCACTCAGAGAATGGAGAACTTTCCTTGTTGTGAAGTATACCAAACAGAGAATATTTTCACAGTTAAAGATAGTCAAATTATGTTGGCTGAACAAAGACCATACTACCAGTGGTTGTCTTTAGCGATAGCATGCTGTTAAAAAATTTTTTCTCAAGTGGATGTAGAGTTTTGTAGCAGCTATGAAATCATTGAGCTTTAAAGATACAGCAGACAAAAGCATCAGTTGCGTTGAAATGATTAGTTTCCATTGAACAAACAAAACTGTCACGGACAGTTCATTGGTTATCAGTTTGATGATTAGTTTCCATGTTTGTCATTCTGTGACCCAGGCCATTACTGAAAAAGATCAGGTTGACCAATTCATCTACCCAGTAAACAAATAAAATAAAGAAATACATGTCTGACCATGGCCATGCACTGAGGATGTCAGATCAAGAAAGTCAAAGCAGTTGCAAACAGTGGCTTCAGAACTTTCCCTTGTCAAAGAACGAAGGCTGACAGTATACCACTGTACAGTACTGCAGGGATGAATTACCACAGTGAAAGACATTACAGGTTCCAATGTCTGATGAAATCATGAAGGTTAAGGTAGTCATTGCCATCTATCACATCCAATAGATCAACCCAAAATGGAAACTGCAAGTCAATACGCAGTACCAGAGACTTAACTTCTGAGTGAAGGAGACATAGGATTTTTGAACATTATTTTGTACAGGTTATCAAATTCCCCAAGGAACACTAATTATGATGGGAGGATGGCTAGTTCCTCATCATAGCTCTGCATATTACATAGGAAAGCACACACAGACACACCCACACTCAGACACACATGAACACAGGCACACACATATGCATGCAAGCAGGCACATAGACTACACACACACACACACACACACACACACACACACACACACACACACACACACACACACACACACACACACACACACACAGAGGGATACTACATACAAACACAAAGAGAGATAGAAAGGTTTGCAATATGAGTATGAATTGCTGTATACAGTGTTAAGCTTCTTTTCATGTCTAGTATGTGTTACTCAGCGTACAACTTCTTTGCTGAAGAATCAGGGAAAAAGGTAAAAGAAATGATGGCAAAGGCCCAAAATCAGGGACATTTATTTTTTTTTAAATATTACACTGATTTATTCAGGAAGATAACAGAACAACCGACTTTGAAATAGCATACATTTTCTGAAGAACATGAAGTACGAAACCCTAATGTCAGACATTTTCATTCACTATAATCCTCTTTGGTTTACCAGAAAACCAAATATTTTACAAGGGATATTTATTTATTTATTTTACATTTGTTGACTGGGATAGTCTGACTGGATGTATGCCAATTTTCAGTGGAGGCCCGGGGAGAAAAGTTCCAGATAACACAGATAGAGCATAACAGATATGAGTCAAACATATTTACAAAGCCCTCTTGTAGCTACTCACAATATACACAGTGTGCAATAGTATAAAAAACAGCAGGTTGCAGCAAGCTAATATGAGCAAGAGATTTTTACAATATTAATGTAAATAAGGCATTGAATATGTAGTGATTAATCAGGGTTAGTACAGGGACAAAGCCACTGCTCTTTAAAATACTGTTTGAGGCTTTTTTTGAAGAGACTTAAAGAAGGTTCGAGGGTAAGGTAAGATGGAAGTGAATTCCAAGTTTTAACAATGATGTTGGCAAACAGGGAGTCACTGGCTGAGTTAATGGCTTTGTGGGTTTGGACCAACAGTTTCTTGGATGATCTTAGTTGCCTTGAATTACTGTATGGCTTTATGATATTTTTCAGTGCCTGAGTATTTTCAGGGTGGTACAGAATTTTGTGTGCTACTATAAGCTGATTGAACAGAAGTAGGCAAGGCAGTTCTAGCCACCTGAGAAGACTTAGGTTTTGACAGTGATGTGCCCTATATGTTGAGCCTATGGCAAATCTGGCAATATGGTTGTAACAGTGAGAGAGCTTACTAAGTTCAGTTTTGCTCAAATTGGAGAGTATTGGGGAGGCATATAGAAGGGTAGAGGGAGGTGTGAGCGGGCAATTGCATTCCTAGCTAATGGAGTTAGAAAAGGTTTGCTGCTATATAATAAGCCAAGCTTCTTATTAATGTTTTTTATAGTTTTATTGATATGCAGATCAGACAGGAGGTCACGTGGACTATGATGTTTGCAGATGACATTGTGATCTGTAGTGAGAGTGGGGACCAGGTTGAGGAGACCCTGGAGAGGTGGAGATATGCTCTAGAGAGGAGAGGAATGAAGGTCAGCAGAACTAAGACAGAATATATGTGTCTGAATGAGAGGGAGCATAGAGGAATGGTGAGGATACAGGGAGTAGAGGTGGCGAAGGTGGATGAGTTTAAGTACTTGGGATCAACAGTTCAGAGTAATGGTGAATGTGAAAAAGAGGTGAGGAAGAGAGTACAGGCAGGGTGGAATGGGTGGGAAAGAGTGTCAGGAGTGATTTATGGCAGACAAGTACCAGTAAGAGTGAAAGGGAAGGGCTACAAGAGGGTAGTGAGACCAGCTATGTTATATGGGTTGGAGACGGTGGTATTGACAAAAAGACAAGAGTCAGAGCTGGACGTGACAGAGTTAAAGATGTTAAGATTTGCATTGCGTGTGATGAGGATGGACAGGATTAGGAATCAGTATATTAGAGGGTCAGCTCAGGTTGGATGGCTTGGAGACAAAGCCAGAGAGGCGAGATTGCATTAGTTTGGACATGTGCTGAGGAGGGATGC
>NC_056744.1:706970900-707028400 GCF_019279795.1 Protopterus annectens
CATTCTCCTTCGATTTTCTGACAGTTGCAGAAGAGATATGGCAAACCTGCAAACACATGGCTGGGTACAGTGGCACAAGTGCATGGATTTATGCTTTTTCTGATAATTTTATGACAGAGATGAATGGGAAAAATGCAGTATGTAGAGATAAATAACTATGATCCTGACATTGCTCTGATTGTGTCTGGTCCAGGGCATAATGGAGTTTTGGTTCAATCTTGTGGAATGAAGTACTTGACTCAGGCGTGTACTAAGGAATGCTTTGAAAAATGGTGCCATTTGCTTCTAAGCACTGCATATATTTTAATTACCTGAAGGCTTGTTCTGCATAGCTATGCAGTTAACTTTCAAGGGAGCTGTCTTATCTATGGTGATAAGCATCGGTAGCAAATCTAGGGATACATTTAAGATAATAACGTCAGTCCTGAAAAAACTTAACCTGTTTCTTATTGGCTGGCATGCTGCAGTTTTGTACTCCTTCAATGATTTCAGCCAGGTTTCAGTTAATTTAAACAACTTTTAAACTGAAAGGAAAAAGAATGCACTCATTTAAAAGTACAGTACAGTCTCATGACAGTCCATTAAAACAAAAATTCCTAGAGTTAAAATAACATTCCTGAAGAAGAAAGTATTAATAACAAAAAAAATAATTGCATGGATGTTTTTCCCCCCAAAAGAACTTGTCTGCCGAACAAAGGAACAGCACAAGCCAACTGCTGATGCTCAAGAGTCAGGGGAGTACACTCTTTGTGTCAGTAAAGCTCTGAAGGGCTTGTTGTCCAAACATGCCTTTCAATCAGCTTAGCCTGAGCTACCAGACAGTTTGGGCATGTGAAAGATACCCTGAAGCTTTGGAAGCAGGCTAGCTGTTATATTTTTGGAAGGCTATAACCAATATTGGTAAGGCTACTGAAGCAGTGACCAAATGATGAACATAGTACATCCATGTAAGTAAATATAACAGTAGATGTTCAAATGATCACTGCAGCAGTAGTTGTTCCCTCCCTGCATCCCCAAGATTTTGTATGTTTTTGGTGCCAGGGTGGGGACGTGTACTTTTATTTTCCTAGCTTTGTCCTTTACAGGGCTGTAGCCTCACTCTTTCAGTTGGCATGGAAATTCTGATGGACTTCTCACTCAAACCACTTTTTTCCTTTAGCTCAGTTTGAGATAAATAATGGTTTGAGTGCATAAATGGTGCCCCAGAGCTTTGGAAGCTGGCCAGCTGTTATATCTTTGGCAGGATGTAACCCCCATATAGCTAAAGCTACTGCAGCAGTGATCACTATGATTAACACCTTTTATTAGAAATGTCTATCAAGCAGGGACTACCCATGTTCATTATCCAAGACCGAGTATGGTAAAATTGCACACATATTAGTTGAAGAAGCTGCTACGCAGTGAGTTGCAGAAGAAGGAATAGAGTCTGAAAGTGGGTGAAAGCAGAGTATTCATGGACCAAGATTATTCGTTGGTGACCAAATTATGAAGAAAGAAATTTGCATCTTGTTTTAAAGTCTGTATAGGTATTCATTTGATATTCGAGTTGTTATAGCGTGTTACCATCAACATATTTTTTTCTGATAGGAGTTAAAACAAGACTTTTTGGTGCTACAGGAAGCAGCTGCTGAACTTTATCACTAGAAGCATTTCACTAAGCATGAGACGTGCACGGAGAAAGATGGAGAAGCAGCAGGGAAGAAGCAGCAAGAACAGAGAGTGGGTAAAAAAGATGGCCCATAAAACCCTTTCTAGAACTCAGGCAGAAGTTACAGAACAACCAGAGAGAAATTATGAGACTCACAAGCAGAGTCTGAGAATCTTTGGTGAAGTAGCAGATTGGACCTGAAGGATGTATCAAAAGAGGATATCAGAGGAAGAACATTAAGAATGGATCTTGGATTGTACTCTACTAAATCAATAATTTTCTAAGCCAATATATGGACTTTTCACACAAATTATTCTTTTAAGGTTATATTACATAAGACTGTTGTACAAAAATTTCTGTTGCACAAATTAAGGTAAGCCTGCAGGTTACCTGTATATGCTTGGGTCCTGACTTTATGGTGCTTGGAGAATGAGTAGAACACTGAAAATGTATCTGTTTTTATGCATGTTATCATTAGCTTAATCGGTCTACAAAATTAGAGTTCTATACAGAGAGTTAAAGAAAGAGCTAGATGTCAGGTTAGTGGTTAGTGAAGTGCGGGATGGACGACTCAGAAAGAGATATGCACATAGATTCATTGGGGGAAGTCTCATGAGAAAAAAAATTGATAATACAGAAAAGATGACAGCTGGAATGGGAAAGTGGGAAATATATTTCAGCATGAGTGATAGGGGCTAGGAGTTTGAAGAATGTGAGGTCTGGAGTGGTTAAGTATGGCGACTAAGCTAATGACTAATGAGATGAAGGAATGACAGTGCTGTCCAAAAGGATATAAGGAGGACAGTGTGGTTATGTTTTATTAGAGAGTAAAGTTAATGTGAAGTGTAGCTCAAATGTTAAAATGGTGGAGCCAGGTAGGGTAATATGACAAAATTTTCCCCACCCCACTCCCATTATCTGCTGTGTCTTCAGTTGGTATAGTAACAGCTGCATTCAAATTGCTGGAACCTGTGGTCTGAGAGACTGCCTTACAGATTATCTGCAATTATATAGAGCTGAGTATATTTTTTTTGGTTATAGAGTTTGTTAATTGTTGCTTAGATCTGTGTTGAAACTGTTGTCTCACTGTTCTGAGACTGATTGGCAAATATACAGAGCTGAGAATATTTTTTGGTTTTAAGGTTTGTACTGTTAGTTGTTGCTTAGATCTCTGTTGAAACTGTTTTGTCTCACCCACCCTCCCTATTTTTGGTTTGTAGTTTAAATTTGGTGGCTTTTGCAGTTGCCCGAACCACTGTAGATTTGATCTGGGACACTCCCCCACTCCCATCTCTTTACCACATTCTACCTAATAAACTCTTTCTGCACTTGCTTTTAGTCCTTTTTAATTTAATTCCATTTTTTTTTTGTTTTTTACTACTGTTTTTGCTACTTTTCTGTAACAAAAAAAAAAAAAAAAAAAACTTTAAGCCTGTTTCCTACCTTTCCTGTAACTAGTGTTCCAGATACAGATTTGTTGTATCCAGGACTGTATGTAAGCTTCTGAGCCCCCCAAGCTTTTCTGTGTTGGAGGGAAGCCTTCTAGCTTATCAGTGGGAGTGGTAACCAATAGGTAACCTGTCTACCACATAAGCAGTGGTTCTGGCCCAGAAATTGTACTTATTGGCCGTTTGGGCAATCTCTTCCATCTCTCTCAACTTTCTGACTTGAAAGCCTGCATTTGCACTTGTTTCTGTCCTGTAACTCATCTAGTGCAGATACAGATTCTTAGTTTTAGCACTTAAATTTGCTTGTTCATGCTCAGCACTTGTTCAGAACTTTTAAGCATTAAATAAGCTACTAATTACTATAGCACTCTATCTTCCTCATTACCTAGAGGAAAACAGTTTTTGTACTTACTTTTCTCACTTGCTTAGAGAAAAACAACTCTTGTACTCACTTTCCTCACTTATCTAGAGGAACATAGTTTTTTATTCAGGCATGTCCAAGGGTCAGCACCCAGTGCTCTCAACTGTCTATCTGATGAATCGGGGCATCTTGAGGCAATGTAGAAATTGCCTCATGTATACTGACAACCCTCTCCTCCTACCAACCCAACACTACAACCTGTGAGAGATGCACTTATCTAGCCAAACTGGAGGTAAATCTCTCTCTAGCCAAGACTGAACTTGACAGTCATGAGAAGGTAAATATTTGCACCACACCACACTCATCACATAGTCTCACTAAATCTACACCACCCACAGCCAATAAGGATGATGCTGTCATTGTTCATATTGGTGTGAATGACCTGAGACGTACCTTCCTGGACTACATGAAAAGAGACATGGAAGAGGTCTCCGATCTTGTAGCCCAGGCAGGTATGACCCTAGCCCTGAGTAGCATTCTGCCATTGCCCAGAATGATACCGCAGTACAAGGACAAAATGATTGGCTTCAACAATTGGTTAAGCTTCTGGTATCATTCTAAGGGGATACAGTATCTGTCTGCTTGGGATGACATGGTCGACAGACCACGATACTTTGCCACAGATGGCCTGCCCCTGTCGCCTCTGGGATTCTGGATACTGGCTAAGGCTCTTGCTGTCCCTATAGTGCCTTTTTTAGGCAGGGTTCAAATAACAAATTTGCCACCATAACAGGAACAGGCAAACAAAAACAGAAGGTAATGCTACTCAATGCTAGAAGTCTAAATCTCAAAATGCACTCACTCGAGGCACACCTTAAAATGGAGAACATTGATATCTGTGCAGTGACTGAGACCTGGTTCAAGGCTCCAGAGAGCACCCCTGCACTACCAGGCTATAACTCATACCACACTTTTCGGCCATGTAACCTGGACTGAAACACCAAATGCGAAGGTATGTCCATATTCATTGAGGATATCCACACCTCCAGGCTAGTTGCTCAGCATAATGCATCCGAGGTTATCCAAGTGCAACTAACTCTGGGCAAAACTGCAATCTAAATTGTAGCTTGCTACAGATCCCCCACTATGCCCCAGGATTCCCACTCCTCTTTTCTTGATGTACTGGAAAATATTAGGGTTCAACCAAACACCCTAATAATGGGCGACTTCAACTACCCCACCATTAACTAGGAAAACTACTTGTGCACCAACTCCTTAGCTCAATGCTTTCTGGAATTCATAAACTTCAATGCCCTAGATCAATTTATCCACACCCCACCAGGGGCAACAATATCCTAGACCTAGTCATTACCAACATGAGTGACTGGTGTTCCACACCTGATTTCAACTCCTCGTTGGTCCGACCCGACCATAAGCTTATCACCCTTGATATCCACATCCCACCCCCACCCCCCATTAAGGAAATCACAGTAAAAACTTTCTCCAAAGCCAACTTCATGCTTCTTAAGACAGAAGTGGTGAACTTCATGACACCCATGCAGATGGACAATACAGTTACAACTGCTGAATCCTACACAAATGCACTCTATAAGCACTGACACGAGTGCATGGATCGTGCTATCCCAAACAGAACCAAGACGCTATCCTCCAAAAAAAGGAAGCCAATCTGGTGGTCCCCTGCCATAAACAAACTGTACAACAGAAGGAAGAAACTGTTGCAAAAGAGAGTAAAATCCCACGAGTGAAGTAGCTCACTGGTCAGCCTCAATAAGAAGCTGAGATCCCCTATAAGATCCTCCAAAGCTAGCTATGAAAAAAAATCACCACTAAATCCAAGGACAACCACAAAGCATTCTATAGCTATGTCAAGAATCTTGATGGCAACACCCAGATCTGCTCAGAGTTACAGGACAAAGGCACAAAAATTACAGAACAGTAGTCTCTTCTTTGATAGTCACATCACCACAGTAGTCAGGAGATCCTTCTACATGGCACACCCTCATCATAAAAGGGTTCATCCAGAAAAAAAAGGTCATTGTTACATCTGCAGCAGCTGGAAAGGCCACAGAAGTACCTCACAAAGAGGATTACTGGCCTCAAACAAATGCCCTGCACTGACTGCCTCAAAAAACTCCAGCTTTACTCTGTAGCATATTGCCTACTCCGAGGTGATCTCTGCCTAACATATAAAGCTATGTCAAACCCAGAGCTGTTGCACATGCTACACCTAAAGAAATCCCAATCCCTCCAAGCTACATGCTCTAGGGACCTAAACCTTGTCACCACAATAAACAGGACATGCTAGAGGGATAGATTCCTGTCCCTGAGACTTCCTATACTCTGGAACAAGCTACCCATCTATGTCAAGCAAAGTTCTACATTAGCACTCTTCCAAGAAAAATCTTGATGAGTGGATGGGAAATAGAAAATACACCCCAGGGATCACTTATGTGTCTCTGATGGACAGTGGCACAGGAAAATAACTTTCTTGGGTGGCGTAAGCTATGGTACCTTGCTGGCTAGCCTTACGTAGGCCCTTGGGCCAATAGCCTAGTACCTACCTATGAACCTATGAACCTATAAAATAATACTCTCATGTGAAATAGGTGATTAAGATTATGGCTGGTTTGGAGAGCCTACATAGAATGCACCAGTGTATGCAGCCCCAGTTCCCATTGGCAGCACGCCATGCATATTAATCATGGCTTGCTGCAGAGGGAGATCAGAGTAACATGGATATTGGATCCATGTAGGCAGCAGTGTAGTCACCCATGGATGTGGTTTTCCAGGGGATAATACACATACCTGCAACGTACCCTAGTAGTCTAGAAATATGTGTGAATTGTAATTTTGTTTGTTTTTTTTGAATGCCTGTTTACTCGGTGGGGCATGGAGCACAGCAACGTCAAGCTGCACTTACACATACACAGCTGACACCTTCCAGATATCTAAAAATAGAAACCAGATGTAATTAAGTATTTATTTTGCTTTCTTTGAATGCTCATCAGCGCAGCAATGCTGAACTGCACTTACACATGCACAGGTGACATCTGCCAGACATCTATAAATAGAAACTGGATGTAATCAATTATATGTTTTTGTCTACATGTTTTTAATTTATTTTTTGAATGGCCATTTGCAAAGTATGGTGCGGTGCTTAACAATGCTAACAGGTAGCTTAGTGATACATGTGAAGGTATAGTGGTATTCTTACCACCTAAGTAGCTAAATAGGAAGAGTCACTGCCTACAGTGTTGTAGGTCCTGGGTTTGAGTCCCAAGCAGTCATACCTTTTTATATTTATTGCTGTAGAAATGTGTGAGGTGACCAAAATGGTGTTTAATGTAAAAACAAATTTGTTACATTTGAAAAAGCTGTACAGTGCTAAGTACTGCATAAACATGGTTAACGGCCACTCCTGTTTGCACGTTGCTAAGCTACATTAAAACACGGTTGTGGAAGTTTGCGCAATGCTAAGTGGGTTTGTGTGATGCTAAACAATGCACTGATTTTTTGAATGCAGCATTATGACATGTAAGAGTGGGAAAACAGCCTATATTAAGGGCAGTAGGTGAGAATTCAGCAGCATTTATTGGAGTCTTATTAACCTGTCGATATGCCTGGTGGTGTTGGTGAGGGAGTGTGCTTTCGGCACAGAGGTGGGGTATGCAGAAGTCCAGAGTGTTTGTTGGACTGGTATGCATAGTGGAGTGCTTCTCTTCCAATAGCTGCAGCTGAACAGGTTTTCAAAGCCAAGTCTCAAGAAGGCCATCAGGCCAAGATGCGCTGTGAGTGTGATAAGTACAGCTATATTCTGAAAACTGTAGAGCAACAATCAGTAAACAATACCAATAACAATAAGCAATAAGGTGTAAAAAAGGATTGTGGTTTGACAATTAATGTTCATAGGTTCATAGGTTCACAGGTGTATACTAGGCTAATGGCCCTGGAGCCTTTACAAGCCTAGCCCATAGGGTTACCCTGGCATCATACCACCCAACCTTAGTTCCTAGTGCCTCTGTCGAGTAGAGCCACTGGAGTGATCCCCGGGGTGAATTTTCTATTTCCCATCCACTCATCAAGATTTGTCTTGAAGAGGGCCAGTGAGGTGCTCTGCTTGACATGTATGAGAAGTCTATTCCATAGCATGGGCAGTCTCTGGGCTATGAACCTGTCCCTCCAGCATGTTCTGCTGATTGTGGTAATGATGTTGAGGTCTCTGGAGCATGTGGTGCGGAGGGATTGGGATTTGTTTAGATGTAGCATGTCTAATAGTGCTGGCTTCAACATGGCTTTGTAAGTCAAGCAGAGATCGCCTCTAAGTAGGTGATATGAGACAGAGAATAGTTGGTGTTTTTTGAGTCTGTCCATATAGGACAAGTGTTTAAGGCCCAGGATCCTCTTTGTGAGGTACTTTTGCAGTTGTTACAGGTGTCTAGTGAGGTACATGCCAAATGGGGCATTCTACTCAATGATTGGCCTAATGAGGTAAGAGTAGAGGGAAACAATGACCTCTTTTTTCCTGGGTGCAAAACCCTTAGTAATAAGATGTCCTACATAGAAGGACTTTCTGACCACAGTGGCAACATGGTGGTCAAAAGAGAGGTTGCTGTCAATCTGTGTTCCCAGATGTCTTATAATGCCTTCTGTGTTCAGAGGACTACCATCAATGTGGTAATTCAAGGGAACTGGGTTTTTCCAAAAGGGGATGAAGACACATTTTTTTGGTATTGAGCTTAATGCCATGGTTCTGACACCAGTCATTGGTCTCATTGATGCCTTTCTATAGGATGTCAACATCACTTGAGGAGTTAATAATAGCTCCCAACTTACAATCGTCTGCATACTTTATCAGCCAGAGTCCCTTTGTGTTGGCCTGAACTTCAGAGAAGTAAATACCAAACAGGACAGGACCCAGGATCGAACCCTGTGGGACTCCACTCTTGACTGGTCAGCAGTCTGACTTGGAATCAGCTGCTTTCACACTGTGGGTTCTACCTGTGAGCCAGTTTGCAACCTGCCTAGTGATATAGCAGTTGATACCTAGCTTAGTAAGTTTTCCTATGATTCCTGAGTGGGGAATGGTATCAAAGACCTTGGCCAGATCAAGGTAGGCTGTATGAACCACCTTACCTTCACCCACAGCTCTGGTAACTGACTCAAAGAAGTCGACCAAGTTGACCAGGCATGATCTACCCTTCACAAAACCAAACTGTGTAGGATCCAGAGTTTGGAGATTCCCTATATCCTTGTTTATTAGGTCCATGATGATGCATTCCATAGCTTTGCATATCAGACTCGTCAGCTAATGGGGCGATAGTTCCCAGGGTCTGTAGTTGCTCCTTCTTTGTGGAGAGGGAAGACTGTAGCAGTGCGCCATTTGGTAGAGACAAAGCCTAAGGTGAGGCTGTGATTGAACAGGGCACACAGGTGAGATGCCAGTTCACTCTGTAGTTCATGTAGAACACAGCCAGGGATACTGTCAAGTCCCATAGAAGCTGCATTCTTGGCCTTGGACAGTGCTGTTTTAACCTGTGCAGCAGTAATACTGGGTGCCTGGCAATCTACTGGTATTGTGATTGGTCCTTTGGGGGGGAGGGGTAAAGTTAGCACTGAATCTGTTCACCAGTATATTTGCAATTTCTGTTGGCTTGGTATAGGAGGTACCATTGTGCAGTAGCTCAGAGCAAATCTGGGTATTGCCATGGAGATTCTTTACATAACTATAGAAGACCTTGTAGTTGTCTTTACTATCTGCTGCAATTCTGTTTTCATAGCTAGTTTTGCAGGATTTGATGAGGGATCACAACCTTTTGTTGAGGCTGATAAGGGAATTTTTCCAGTCTTGGGACTTCACCTTATTCCACATCAGTTTGCTCCTTCTGTTGTAGAGTTTGTTTATGGCAGGGGACCATCAGATTGGCTTCCTTTTTTTTGAGGAGAGCATCTTAGTTCTATTGGGTATGGCAAGATACATGCATTTTTGTACGTGTTCGTACAATGCATCAGTGTATGATTTGGCGGTCATGCAATTATTGTCCATTTGCATTGGGTGCCATGAAGTTAGCCACCTCTATTTTTGGGAGCCCAAAGTTAGCTTTGGAGACATTTTTCGTGGTGGTTACCTTTGTCGGGGGGGATGTGGATTTCCAAGGTGATTAGCTTGTGATCAGATCTAACCAGGGAGGAGTTGACTATTGGTGTAGAGCAGCGGTCACCCATGTTAGTAATGACCAGGTCAAGGATGTTGCTACCTCTATTGGGGGTAATAACAAGCTGGTCCAGGGCATTGTAATTAATGAATTCCAGAAAGTGCTGGGCAAGCGTATTGGTACATGAGTAGTTTTCCCAGTTAATGGAGGGGTAGTTGAAGTCGCCCAGTATGAGAGTGTTAGGTTGGACCCTAATATTCTCCAGGGTGCTTAGGAATGTGGAGTGTCAATCTTGAGACATGGTTGGGGACCTATAGCAGGCTACAACCTGAATCGCTGTCTTACCCAATGTTAGCTACATCTGAAGTATCTCATATCTGTTATGTTCTGCTACCATTCTGGAGGTGTGCACATCCTTTATGAATATGAAAACACCACCACCTTTGGAACTTCAGTCCAAGTTCTGGGGCTGAAAGGTGTGGAATGAGTTGTAGCCTGGTAGTGCAGGGCTGCTTTGTGCTGCCTTGGACCAGGTCTCTGTTACAGCACAAATGTTGATGTTCTCTATTTTAAGAAGCACTTCAAGTAAGTGCATTTTTGGATTTAGACTTCTAGCATTGAGCAGCATGACCTTCAAACTGCATTTGTTTGTAGCTGTTATGGTGGAAATTTGGTCTTTGGAATACCACCTAAAAAAGGCACTATAGGGGTGGCAAGAGCCTTGGCCAGTATCCGGAAGCCCAGGGGTGAGAGATGCAGGCCATCTCTGGAAAAGCATCGAGGTCTGTCAATCATGTCATCCCAGGCAGACAGATACTGGATCCCCTTAGAATGACACCAGAAATTTAGCCAGTTGTTGAAATCCGTCATTTTCTGCCTGTACTGTGGTATCATTCTGGGTGATTGTAGGATGCTGCTCATGGTTAGGGTCATGCCCACCTGGGCTACATAATCTGAGAGCTCCTCCATGTCATTTTTCCTGTAGTCCAGGGAGGTACGTCTCAGGTCATTCACACTCACATGTACAATGACAGAGTCATATTTGTACCTGTTGTTGAGGGACCTGAGTTCATGCATTATGTGGCAGATCTTGGTGCTTGACAGGCAGCTGACTGTTACTTTCTCCTTATTCAACCTAGTGAGTGGGACATCAGTGTGCCTCACTATCAAGTCACTAATGACTAGTGTGTTGGGCATGCTGTTTTGCATCAGGGGCTTTGGTTGAGTGGCACACTGTTTAGGAGAGTTATGTGTCTAGTGGTTAGTGTTGTGTTGTGGGGGTCAACTCATTTCTGCCTTGGAGGTCTCTGCTGTTTGGTTAGATTTTTATTGCGAGCCTCCATGAAGGTGGGTGTGTGGTTTCTGTTTTTATGTGAAGACAATGCTGGTGTGTGTCCTGGAGGGCTATGTGTTCCATGTGGTGTAGTGCAAGTGTTGCCCTTCTCCTCTTGACCAGTTATTCTGGTCTTGTGTTGTAATAAGTGCAGTAGGGCTGTTTTCACTGCATGTCTGTTCTAATGTTGCTGCAGTCAACTGTAAAACTGAAATAAAGAATGCAAAAGTAATTGCCTATTAAAGATATTGCAGACCCCACCGTACAGTTTAAGGCTGTCTGTAGCCCATTTTCTCTCACATAATGCCCTCTATTCTTCCCACTCCAGGGACAAGGTATATGGGTAAGGTAGCCCACATTCCTGGCAGATATCATGTGCGTACTTCACAGACTCTAAGATGCAATAACAATAAAGTGTAAAGCAGGATTGTAGTTTCATAAGAAAATGTTGAAATACATGCAATAGGGCTGTATTCATTGCATGTCTGTTTTAATATTGCTGTAGTCAACTGTAAAACTAAAATAAATAAAGGATGCAAAAGTAATTGCCTAATAAATGTATTGCACAACCCACAGTATAGTTCAGGGCTGTCTGCAGCCCACTTTCACTCACATAATGCTCCTATTCCTCCCACTTCAGGAACAAGGTATATGAGTAAGGTAGCCCACGTTCTGTGGAGATATCATGTGTATACTTCACAGAATCTAAGCAGCAATAACAATAAAGTGTAAAAAGTACAGTTTTGTACACTTAAAATAAATGTAGATGTTCGAGTATATTCACTGTTGCAGTCAGTACATTTGGGTAATCTGCTGGCAGGTTGCCCACAGTCAGCCTGAATAACAAAGTCTTGAGTCCTGCATCGGTTGTTGTCTCCTCTTCCATGACGTCAGGTTGTCAGGGGTACAGAACATGCAGATGACACCATTTTATCCAGTTTTTCTTGCCCCAGATGTCAGGTGCCCCCCAAATGGGGAACAAATATATATATATATATATATATATATATATATATATATATATATATATATATATATATATATAAATATATAAATGCATCTTTAGAAACATAAACTTTACCTTCCACTAAAAGCAAATACACGACAAAGGCTTTTGAGAATAGTGAAGGAAAGAGAAGTCATAGAAAAGGGGGATGGCGGGTGGGTAACCCGGACTGCAACAGTGAATACACTTGAACATCTACATTTATGGTAAGTGTACACAACTGTATTATGTCCTTCGTGATTCACTGTTGCAGTCATTACATTTGAGTAGAATCCCAAAGCTATGGATGGGAGGATGGAACTAAACAGCATTAGGAGTGGCTATAAGGCCCTGCAGGACTGCAGTGGCAAAGCTTGCCCTGGATTTGGAGAAGAGAGGTAAATGATAATGCTTTGTTAAGGTATGAACAGACCTCCAAGTAGCAGCTTCTAGAATGTCTTTGGTTGGGACCCCTCTGAGAAAAGCTGCTGAAGTAGAGGCCGCCCTGGTGGAATGTGATCTGATCCCCTTGGGCACAGGTTTACCATGGTGCAAATAGCAGAAATGAATGCAGTGGCTTATCCATTTAGTAATAGTCTGCTTTGATATAGCCTTCCCCTCTGATCCTGCAGCAAATGCTACCAGTAGTTGCTCAGACTTTCTTACAGATTTGGTCCTATTTAAGTAGAATCTTAGTTGTCTGTGTACATCCAATGAATGCAGTATCCGCTCCTCCTTGTTCTGCGGATTTGGGTAAAAAGTTGGCAGGCGAATGGTCTGGTTAAGAGCCACACTGGATACCACCTTAGGCATAAAATAGGGATTGGTCCTGAGGGACACCCTGTCCGGGTAAAATATAATAAAAGGCTCCACTGCCATGAGAGCCTGTAGTTCTGAAACCCTTCTTGCTGAAGTGACTGCCAAAAGAAAAGCTGTTTTCCAAGATAGAAATTTTATATCCGCAGTAGCTGCTGGTTCAAAAGGAGGTAGGGCGAGTTTTTGCAGCACAAAATTGACGTCCCATGCAGGAGTTGGTGCTCTTCTGGGAGGCCTTAAATTTTTGGCCCCTCTAAGATATTGTTTAAGCAGTGGATGAGAAATGAGGGGAGGCTCTGTGTTGTAATGAGCTGAGAGAGGCATGGATTTTTATTGAAGAAAAAGATAGGCCCTTGTCAAGCATCTCAGTCAAATATTGTGAAATCTGAGGAATAGCTTTGCTCTGTCTATTCCTTGTGCTTGGTTCCAAGCACAGAATCTCTTCCATTTATCAGCATAAGATTTTCTAGTACTAGGCCTTCTGGCTTCCAAAATGAGATCCATCACAGATTTACTGAGATGTGTTGTTTGAATAATTAGTTGATTAGCCATGCTGTAAGATTCAGAGTTTGGAGCTGAGTGTGCAGAATTTGATAGTTCTGCTGAGACAGTAGATGAGGTATTTGAGGCAAGTACCATGGAGGAAGATGAGACATATTCCTTAGAAGTGGGTACCAGTGCTGCCAAGGCCAGTCCAGAACAATTAGGATCATGTTTGGTTTTTCCTGTCTGAGTTTTAGTAAGACCTTGGAGAGTAGAGGCAGAGGGGGAAAGGCATAGACTGTTTTTTCCAGCTGGAGGATAGAGCATCCACTTTCCATGCTTTTTTGTGATGAGTTCTTATACAGAATTTGTCCAACTGATAATTTTTGGGTGAGGCAAATAGATCTATGTCTGGGCTCTCCCATTTCTGTGTTAACATGTTGAAGATTTGTGGATCCAGTTTCCGTTCATGCAGGTCCATAAGATTTCTGCTTAGGTCGTCTGCCAAAGTATTTTGCTTTCATGGCAGGAATTGAGCTTGAAGATGTATTTGGTAAGTCAAGGCTGTGTTCCACAAAGCCATGGCTAGTCTACAAAGGGGGTAGGAATGTGTACCCCCCTGCTTGTTTATGTACCACATAACTGTGGTGTTGTCCATCTTTATCAGTAGTTGTCCTGGATGAAGTAAGTCCTTGAAGGCTGTCAGAGCATTTTGAACAGCTAGCATCTCTTTCTGGTTGATATGCAGATGCATTTGGTTTGGGCTCCATTTGCCCTGAATGCATCTCCCTGCCAGGTGGGCCCCCCATGCATAGTCTGTTGCATCTGTAGTTAGGGTTTGGGTGGCGGGGGTAGAGTGAATGACAGTTCCTTGTTTTGGTGACATGCCTCTGCCACCAAATAAACTCTTGTTGTAGGCAGGGAATGAGGGGAATCATTGTTTCCAGGCTGTGACAATGTTGACTCCATAAACTTTTTAGATACCGTTGAAGTTTCCTCAAATGCAGTCTCGCATATGGAATTAGTAGAATGCAGGATGCCATGAACCCCAAAGCCTGCAGAATTTGTCTTGCAGATAACTGGGTTTTTGTTGCCATCTGTTGAAGTATGCTGTCAGTTGCCTTTGTTTGTCAGGGGTAAGGTAAGCCATCTGGGCAGTTGTATTCAAGCTTGCACCCAGGAATGTAATTATTTGAGAGGGTACCAGTTGTGATTTCTTTTCATTTATGGTGTACCCTAGGCATGTTAGTAGTCTTTTTATAAACGCCAGATGTTGATGAAGTGTGTCCTTGTCCTCTGCTTGAATGAGACAATCGTCCAGATAAGGATAAATTTGTATGCTTCTTTGTCTGCAGAATGCAATTACTGGTGCCAGGCACTTTGTAAAGACCCTGGGCGCAGTAGATAAGCCAAAGGGCAGTGCAGAAAACTGGTAATGCAAAAAACCTGCTATGAAATGGAGGTATCTTCTGCATGATTCCCTTATTGGGATATGCAGGTATGCCTCTTTTAAGTCTAGAGTTACTAACCAAGCATTCCTGCCTAGCATAGGCAGTAGCTGTTGTAAAGTCAGCATTTTGAATTTTGGAATGTCCAGGAACATGTTCAGAATCGATAAGTCCAGTATTGGATGCCATGAATTGTCTTTTCTAGGTACCAGGAAAAGTCTTGAATAAAAACCTTGTCCTTTTTCCTTTTCTGGTACCAGTTGAATAGCCCCCATATCCATGAGGGACATGACTTGTTTCTGGGCCTCTGCCCACTGGTTTTGTGGCAGATCCAGCCATCCGTTTGGAATTGGCAAAGTATGGAAATGAAATCTGTACCCCTGGGATACTATGTTTAATACCCACTTGTCCTGGGTAATTAACTGCCAATTTTGAGCATGACGTGCTAGATTTCCCCCCAAGGGGGCTGTTAAAAGATAAGTGCTTGGTGATGGTAGAGGAAAGTCATTGAGACTGCATACTGTAGGTTTGTGCTTTGTTTCCTCCAGATTTGGAGGTGGAGGCACCCCATTGCTTTGATGTAAGAATCCTGCGATTGGTATCTGGAGCCTTTTGAGTGCCTGGATTTGCCCTGAGTGGCTCTGTTGGACACAGGAAATGACCAGTTTTTAGTAGGCCAGTGCCTACTGAACCTGGGTGGCTGCACTTGCAAGAAATCTTTTACAGTTTGCATAAATTTAGCTTTGTCTTCCATTTTCTTTAAAACCTCTTCTGCCTTATTACCAAACAGAATATCATGCTGCAAAGGGGCATTCAGCAATTTAGCTTTAACATGAGCAGGCAGATTTTGCTCCTTGAGCCAGGCATGCCTTCTAATCACAGATCCAGTACAAGAGGCCTCCAACGAATCAAAACCACATTACAAAGTATGCTTTCCAACCTGTTCTGCTGAATGCAATAATTCCTGTAACTCTTTATTTTCCACACAATCAGAAATCAACATCATTTTCTGTTTCAGTAAGCCCATAACATGCTGTTGATTTTTAAGCATATGAAACTGGCAGTTTAAAGCCCTGATTGCCAAGGTTGCAGACGTATAAACCTTCTTACCCCATCTATGCAGCGTCCTGGAATCTCTATCAGAAGGGCTAGGATTTTTGGCTGTAGAGGCCTTTACACCCTTGGGACCTTGATAAATAGTCTCAGGATCAGCAGCAGGATTTTTGAAAAGAAATTTGTGGGAGTCAGGAACCCTGTAGTATACATCTGGCTTGGGAGGCAGGGAATCAGGAGCCATGCTTGATTCCGAGAACACATCATCAACAATGTCTAATACAGGAGGTATTGCCAAAGAACTAAGCTGAGGAAGAAGAAGGAAATCCCTAAGACACTTTTTTGATTCGAAGAAGTCATGACTCTCCCAGTGAAAATGCTCCCTTAAAGTATGCAAAGTCTCTACAAAAGAGTAATCCTCAGGAGGAGATGCAGATGTGATGGATTCCTCTGCATCAGAATCCTCATAGGGTGGAATAGAAAATTCCTGATGAGAAGACGAATCAGAAGAAATTGAAACCTGATCTGAAGATTCATAATCAGTGCTTTGCCTAGGCCTCTTAACAGGGGGGGTTGGGAACCCTTGATCAAGGTAATTAAATCCTCAGCCATTTTGATCATCTGTTTTTTAGGCATAGGGGCCTGAGCATGTGGCTCATGCGTCGGTTTGTTAGACATAGAAGTTGGTTTTGACCTTGTTTTTGTTGCTGGCGTCAGTTTAATATAAAAATGTTGAGGCCTGAAAACACCCTCAGAAGCCGGTGCCTGCTCAGCGGCTCGGACCCATCCAAGGGAGAGACATCCTCGGGTTCAATACTCTGAGAATCTCGCGGCATACTGGACTCTGAATGGGTCTCGGTAGAGGCCTGTGATTCAAAAGTAGCAGGTATCAGGGGCTGCAAAAGTGCCTCACTGAGTACCAGTAAACCGGCGACTGGCTTAGGAGAAGCTTCATCATCGGTTTTGGACCTCGACGGTCTGTGTCTTTTTTTCTTTGCGTTATATGAACTCCGGTAGTCGGATTGCTAACCAACGACATTTCAGGATAATTAAATCTTGAACCAAAATATTTAGAGCAAAAATATACCTACGCTTAATAGTGCATTGGTTAAATCTAGCACAAAACCAACAGCAAGGCACATTGTGATCAGGGCCTAGGCAAGGAATACAGTACAAATGAAAATCCTTATGAGGTATTTGCTTCCCACAAGTAATGCAATTATTAACTTTTACTGACATTGGTAAGGAGCATGAAAAAGTTTCCCTAATGGGGTACTTAGCTTTAGTTGAAGACTTCAGTTCTGAAACTCGAATACGAAAATTTCAGGAGTCAGCCGACCGGCACTTGTGAACTGCTTCTGCTTCGGGCACCGCGCGACAAGAAAGACTGAATAAAATGGCGTCGGCTGCATGTTTTATACCCCTGATGACCTGACGTCATGGAAGAGGAGACAGAACTGGTGCAGGACCCAGACTTTGTTATTCAGGCCGACTAAGGGCAACCTGCCAGCAGATTACCCAAATGTAATGACTGCAACAGTGAAACATGAAGAACATCAGGATTGTGGTTTCTTAAGACTATGTTGAAATAAGTACAGTAGGGCTGTAGTCACTGCATGTCTGTTCAAATGTCACTGCAGTCAGTTGTTACATAATGTGCACATGTCCCCTGCAGTCACAGCTTTTGGGGTCTACTCCCATACCTGCCAACTAAGACATGATGCCTGTCTAGTCTACTTAATGTACATAAACATACCTCTCAAGTGTCATGATTTTTCATAATGTAATGACAACTGCCCAATCTGTCTTGTCCATGATTAGCATTTAAATGATGACCTGGAATACAATGTAATTGCAAATTCGTTTACAGAACACCTTGGTAGTTATGTATGTGCACATATTGTGAAACAGTTCCATGTAGTTCCGTACCTGCATTTGTTAGTGCTTGGCACATACTGTTCCATGCTAACAGCTTGAGAGGTATGTCTGTGCTGCATCATCTATAGAAGAATTTGAGTCACTGTACTCACAACTGACACTGTGCACCTGTAGAAGTATGTATTAGCAGTCTGTGTATTAATATCATCTTCAACTTCACTAATGGTATGTTTTTCTCTCTCTCCCCACCCCTTATTTTCTTTAATTTATTACTGTTACTTATTATTATAATTTAATATTAGTATATTCTGTTAAACTGCCTATTTTGTGGAGTTATGGGTTATTTCATTCTGGTTTGCTGTTAACATACTTACTATTATGTTATTTAATGCTGTGTTCCACATAATATACCTTAATATGTATTTGGATTAATGAATATTATGTTCCATTATTTTAATACTAATATTGGTTGGGTTATTACTAACCTTACCTTATCTTTTTATATAATTTGCTACAGTGCAACAAGGTAGTCTGGTTCCATGTGATCCACCTACCTTGGCTCCTCTGGCCGTGGCACCTAAGCCCAGCACATCTGGGACCCACCCTGGTGGTGCCCCCTCTGTTGCCCCTACACCACCTCCAGCATCAGGTAATTCTGCTCCTCAGGATGGGGTTTGTTGCCCCTGTGGGAGCAGTTGTGGAGGGGGCTGTTGTCACCTGAAATGAACTGCCAGGTTTGGTTCTCAGGATTCCGTTCTATGGTTTTGGGTGCTTTCTCTGTACCAGATGGAGAGCATGCTGGCCACTCTGTTGGGGCAGGCTTGCCCCGGAGACCAGCTCCCACCACTGCCACCCCAGGGGCAGTGAAGGAGCAGTGCAGACATTCCCATGGGTGGGGACTTGAGTTATGTGGCTATCTTGTGGAGGTACTTGATACTGGTATTCCACAACACCTTCCTGATCCAAGGTGTTCACCACACTCTTGTATCACATGCCACCCCTGTTTGTTGGCTTGTCTGTCTTGTCTGTCTGCAAATGCTTCCTCACCTTCCCAACTTACCACCCCCACATGTACCTATGTCCCTTCTCCAACATTCCACTCTCACCTTAAAAAAAATGACACCTGTCCCAAAAAAATATTATTGTCCCATACATAGCTCTCCTCTTCGCATATGTGTCCACTAGACACACATAATTTGGCCAATTTGCTTGAAGATCCAGTTATGCTGTCCTCACCCTCTCTCTCTCTCTCTCTCTCTGGGGTGACAGTCCAAATTCTGTCAAAGTGCACAGTTGTTGCTGTACAAGAAATGGAATGCTATGGCTCTTCCCTAAACCGTTCCTGCACATACCTACATGCCTTTCACTATTTTACCCCTTGCTTGCACCCTATTTCACCACTGTCCTAGCTCTCCTTTTTTCTTTTCTTTAAAGATTTTTTGTGAGGCACTGCTCAATGTGGCTCTTTGTGCAGTGTCTCTAAGCTCAGCTAAATGAAACTAGATTCATATATGTGTTTGAAATGATAATAAACACATACAAAATTAACATGTGTCCCCTATTTCGGACCTGAGACCATCACAACTGCAGACTACTGTATTACCCTGCCACGCCACACTGCTGTTAATTAAAGTAGGTGGTTTAAGCAAAACATAGTAATTGCAAGTTACCATAATTAAGCTTGTGTAAGCACAGCTGTGCATCTTACCATGTCGCTCAAACTTGCTGAATAGGTAATGGAAAAACTGGACGTGTAAATTCCAGTCTGGTACAAGACTACACTCCTAGAAAGGTAGACAGACACTAATGGACATAACTGAAGTCTCTAATACCTGGTAAATGGGCAATTTTAAAAGCAACATGTACAAGTACACCTACTAAAACATTAATGGCAAAATATTTGTTCAACTGGGACTCTGGTGGAGAAATACATCCCTATAATGCCAGGCATATAATAATAGATATAATAATGGAGGTATGTCACAGACTGCATGTGTGCACTTATACACTCACAAATACACATGCTGTAACAGTGACTTAGTAGCTCAGTCTGTTAAATGCTTTGAAAACACTAAGTTTTGCCACACATAGTCCTGCATTCAAATCCAGTAGTGTGTAGCATTTAAATTACATTATTGTGAAGTCAGCAATGAATGACTGAGTCATACACTCTTTATTCACACAATGCATTTCAAATTAAATGTCTGGAAGTCACAGCCCTGCAGATAGGAACGCACTTCACATTTCCCTATAGCAACACTATAAGTGCATAAATTGTCAAGTCATGCATTAATATGCATTCACAGAGGATTTTAACTTAGGTAATGCAAATGAGGCCCACTAATATCAGAGTGCACCACACAATCATTTCATAATGATATTATAGATTAACACAGCTGCACAACTAACATGCACATGTGGGGGGCTGCTGATAACAAGGACTGCAAGCACACACATTTCTAGTGACTGCCATAATGTAACACATGGCCTGACAGTTGCCCAAATGGTTGACATAATGGTATAAATACCCCCTATGTTTTTCAATGACACAACAAACATGTTGCCTAATACTCTGTTAGTGATACCATTGCCTAACATACTTACTTTAAACACATGCCTTAATTTGCAGTGGAATGGGTACCCTCACTCTGGTCCTGCCTCTACAACATGGCTGACATAGCTCCCACAGTTATTATTACAGTTTGTTGTTCTTCAAAGTGTTCACACTTTCTGCCTATGCCTGTTGCCTGAAGCATCAGCTGCAGCCTACAGCACACACATCTGTATGTCAAAGTAGCTGCTAGAGACATACCCTCTGCAATGACATAGTATCTTGACCCCCACAAATGTCCAGCACAACATATCAGAAAGGGCTTCTAATCTACATGAAGGCCTTTTATATTGTTCAGTGGTTGCATGTCATTGGCTGATTATACTGCAAATCAGCTGTGTTGGCTGCAATTAGCAATTCAGAACCACAAACTGGTTAAGAGCCAATCACCTGGTAATGAGAATCATGTAAAAATGCAAACATCTGGCTAGGGGAACTAGTCTGTATGGGACTTTCTTCAGACAGTAACCGCATTGCCAAACACTTTATATATCTGCACATATCAAAAGAAGAGTATTGTACTCTATCAGGTATGTAACCTTTTTTGTTTACAAAATGATGCACAAGTGTGAATACACATAGGGGGAATGTGGATTACAGCATTAAGCCTTTCTTAGAACTGTAATGATGACATGTCGTTGATCTCCATATTTGTTACACCTACAGAGGGCATACAGTACATCAAGGGTGGAATGTTTTTGTGAATGTGGCACACTGGCCTCATGGGAATGTCCCTCTATAGTGGTTGTAATATTGCACTCCTATTTGTTTGGCACTGTTGTTTTTACATATTAACAGGGGGATTGCCTCTAAGGAACACACTGCAATGGACTCCTGTGTTGGGTGTGTGATCATACAGCAGTATCTGTTATGGCATACACTGAATAGCTGACTATTGATAGTATCTGAGTTGCAACCACATGGTTAGTAAGTTTGCAAACTGTGGAATAAGACATATGTGATCAAGCAGTGGATAATGCCAGCCATTCTGTTCTTGCTGTATCTCTACATAGTGTACTTCCCTGTATGTGATCCTGACATGTGTTCCCATTTTGTTGTCTTTCAGGAAACATGTATGTCAAATGACAAGCCCCTTTTATGGATGCTGAGAGAGATATCATCTTGGAAGGCCTAAGTCAACACCATGAACTCCTACTGTCCAGGGGTAGGCACAATAGGGAATAATGGGCAGCATTGTGGGCTGACCTTGTCTGGGATGTGAACACCACAGGTCACCAAAACAGGGCATATGAGCAGGTTTGACACCATGTCACAGATATGATTAATGCTGCAAGAGCAGCAGATGTGGCCAGGGATCATGGTGTCACTGGTGGAGGGCCTGCAGCAGAACAACTACTTTCAGCCACTGAGGAATTCCTGGTGAACCTAGCAACACACGACAGCTCCCAGGCATTCATCACACCATATACCGTGGATGTGGGTGCCACAGTTTCCATGGCAGAGAAGAGTCCAGGTAGGCTTGGCTTGATCAGCATTGGAATACTGTAGCATTCAGTGTATCTGGGTGTAGATATTTTTATGTGGGTGTCAGATATTTGTTCTTTTGGGAGGTGTTACTGCAGTTTAACTCTCATGCTCAGGTTGTGACCAACATATCAATTAACAAAGTAAAAACTGTAAATGTGAGCTATATGGATGTATTATCCTCTTACAGTACAACATGCAGTGGTGTTTACATTATCTCTCCATCAACTTTTCACAGGTCCCTCAAGAATCGGACAAGGCTGTGGTCCTGCTCCTGGTAAGCACAACACTGTTTTCTTGCACTTGTAGATTTACTGCAATGTATTCCCTAAAATGTCATCCCAGGTTTACTGGCTGAATTGATATACTGTCGGCATGATTGACAACTGCACAGACATTCTCTGACTGTATACACTTTAAAGTCATACCTATACCTTGTAGTTGTGACAACACTGATAGATGTGACAATATTGTCAGGACACTACAGATTGCCATATGTGTCAACTGTGCAGAGTCTTCACAAATGTCAATAATGTATCTCATTGTTGCTGATGAGATTGCAGTGTAAAGAGCTTTTATTTACAAGTAACTACAGATGTTTGCGGGAAAAGTAGCGTCCTCTTGTCTTACTATATGAGTTTGGGGGATTAAACAGATCTGTAATAGTGACAAAAGTGTATACAGCTTTATATATATATATATATATATATATATATATATATATATATATATATATATATATATATATTGCAACATAGTACTGCAGAGTATAATAGCGCAGGTATTAATGTACTGCTTTTCCCTTTCTTGACACAGGTGACCAGGGGGGTTGGTCTCTGTCCCCTACACAACTTGATGTCAGTGTCTCTTCAGAATCTGATGATGATGGTGGCAAAGTAAGGCACAGGTGAGGGTTTCAGGGGCTGAATCTGTCCCAGAGGTTTACATCCCTCTTCTGCCCTCATTATCACCACACACAGTCAATATGCCTACACATACCCAATCCCTGGAGGCCACAGATATTGGACAGTCAGAAGGTGGGGACATTTAATAGGAAGGTGTGGCAATTCTGGCTCGAGTGAGTGTAGACACTGGCCACAGCCAGATAGCTGGTGAGGTTCCACACAGGTAGCTTGATAGGGGTGCTCATAGGGGGCCTGCTGTCCTTTCACCACCAGTTGCAGGTGTCTCATCACGGGTCACTTGGCATATGTTTTGGGCCATCATGAAGGCACAGGCACATTCTGAAATGAACTCCAGATGAATGCTCATGTTTATGGATGCAGCACAGTCTGACATCCATGACTGCCTCCACCACATTGCTGATACCCTAGATCATTTCACTGATGCAGTGGAAAGAAGATGGTCTGAAACAGATCACAGAATATCTGTCTTGGAATGCACATTGTCTGTGATGGAATGTCTGGTTGGAGTCGAGCATCGGACCTATGGAAGTAGCTCAGCAACTACATCTGCTGAGAGTCCACGTGGCCATGCTCAATCACACTCCCATAGTGGCAGTAAATCCAGTGCTCCAGAGGGGAGTGTGCTGTCCACACCAAGACATGGCAGACCATGGGCACATGGTCCTGGGTGTTCCTGTTAAGAGACATAGTCCAAGTAGACAGCAGTCACTGTCACGTACTAACACTGCTTCTGACCTTGGCCATGGGGGTGCTAGTGCAACTCCTGGCAGACCCAGTTCCCATGTTCATGGGCAGAGACAGTGAACTGTCAGCTCTACTATGCATGGTTCACAGCTGTCCAACATCCACACATTTAGGGCTAGCACTGAACTTGACTTTGTTCATGCACACACTCACACACCACTGTCAAAATCAGGTCATCTACAGATGCACATGGCAGATTTCCATGTTCCATCTTGCCTCCTTCTTTCCCTGACTCATTCACATGCTTTCAACCTACTGGGTCAGTCTAGGTCACCTGCACCACCACACAACACTCTGTGCAAGTGATGATACTTGTGTCACATCCCTGTCATCCTCGTCATTGATGTAGGGACATGAAGCTATGTGTCTGATGCACAGGGTGACTATATAAATTAATATGTAATGCAGTGTTGCTTTGCCATACCACTTGTACCAGTCACTGACAGATACTGTATGCTGACATTTGTAATGAGTAAGCCACATACTTTTGTGTACCTTATGTTGTATGATGTTTTAATGGCTGTATACTTGCACAATAAAAGGTGTGTCATGGACCTGTTTTTGGTTCAATTTCAGGAGTCTGTAGGGGACACCTATGGATACACAGTGGCAATATACCCATAGACATCACAGCACAGGATGGAATGTCACCACAGAAGACATATGTCTCCAGAAAGGTACAGTGGTATAGGTGCATGGCTTCATAGGGTCATATGTGTATAACAGGCTGGCAAGGACAATGGCATCATGCAACTTACTCCTTCAACCCTCATCTATGTTACAGGATGATACCCTTGATGAGTGCCACCAGAGTTTCTGGAGCCAACACATCTACAACTGTGGTGATGCCGAGATGACCTATATACAAATTTCATGTGTCCATTACAGACATTTGTCCTACACCAGTTATGATCATCTTGTTCTGCATCTCATTGTGTAACTTGTGCATGATGTGCATTATAGCAGATGTGTGCATCTCATGCATGAGGAGCCTGTTACATATAGAATTTAGTAAATGTGTTACATACCTGTCTCTCCAGGATGTACTATTTATACCACAGTGATGGTGTAGGTGTGTACAATAGGTAATACATGTGTTAGTTCTATCTTGGATAAGCAGGAGGTACACAGTGGGATCTGACACCTCCCTGTATGGCAGCCATACATATCCCCTCCAAAGCATGTAGGAGACAGATTACATGTGTACGCTCTTGACACAGACTGCATCAGACATGTTATCTGCAATATGTATTGATTTACCATGGAACCTGTGTGGCTGCTACAGTTGTAAGATATGACTGTGTAGTGACATAACAAAGGTGCCACTGCACTCAATGATAGGTGTGATGAGTGCCAAATATGGTATGACAATGAAAGTCTGGGATTTACATGCCATACTTTTCTGCATAGTTTGTACAAAATTGAATGGATCCCCACATCTTACTAACCAGTGAAAATCAAAGGCTACATTACTCTCTGTCCATAAGTCCATGGGTATTGGTTCAACTGTTTGTGGACACGTCTATATTTTCCAAGGGTGGATGACTTCCAAATGGAATTTACTATTTATCAGTGGCTCTGACAACTGAATGTGTGTCTCAGGCCATCCTGGATAACTGTTGGTTCTGTGTGGGATTCAGTGAGAGCTCCTAATATGCAATCACCTGCTAATGTAATCAGTCAGAGGTCACTGACACTGTCCGTGACTACAGAGAAGGGAATGACTACAAGTTGTACTCAATTAATGATGTCTGAGGGAAGTCCCCTGGTGACTGGTGGCATTGTAGCATAGGTCTACCCAATGTTATCTTCCCAGATTATGACTATCAGACACTTGGCTATCCACCTGCTGCCATACCACTCTGTAAATAACCTACACAGTTTCCAGCAAGGCCTGCTGACCTAATACTGTCAAACACCTTGTCAGGCTATGGTAGGTAGAGTGAGTCACATTGCCATCATCCATTACATACTGTAAAGCTCAATGAGGTCCACCAGTTAGAGTAGGTAGGTATGATCTGCCCTTTAGCAAAACAAACTGTTTAGTCCAGTGTCAGTAGGTGTATGACATTGTTACTGACAGTATCCATGCTAACTCTTTCACGGCTTTACATATCAGACAACTGAGAAATCTGGGGACACTGCTTGGCACTGCATGCTAGTTGTCCTCAGTACAACTAAGTACCACAGTTACTTCCATTATGTTCCAAGAAAAGAGTCATCCAATGTGCCTGTACAGAGCACAGACAAAGAATGGAGGGAAGCATTATATGTATACCTTGTGAAGGTAAGGTGAGAGGTTTTACACAGGTATTCAGCCATTGGACAGTACTCAAGTGGTGTGTACTGCAAGGACATAATTACCTCATGAAGAATGTGGAAAGCAGGGGAATCCCCTGAATTGCTGGTTCCTGGCTTCTACTACTACTGGTCTCACTACAACCCCTCTGTCATGGGATACCATGCTTCGATACTTTTTCTGTCATCACATGCAAAATGTTACTCTGAAGCTCATGATGAGTAGCAGGACACAGCCTGTTTATTAATCCACATGGTTGTCCCACATCATGAAAGGCTCTGTAGGCTTCAAATACCCTCCTACAGATAGATGCCTTGATTAGCAACTGAGCAATCAGTTGGCTTTTGCATGTAGCATGCCTTCTGTACCAGGGTTGGTGGTATGTCACTAGGAAACTGACCAGATGGTGATTAGAAGCAAAGCTGCAGCATCACAATATAATGTGCAATGTCCAGTGACATAGATGTCCCAGCTTTCTGAAACAACCAGCACAGTGGTGGTGATCCATTTTAGGTGACAATTTCACTGCACTTCATGCATCCTGCCCTTCAACAGATTAATGGTGGCTATCTGCATGACATGGCTGTGAAGCCTACTGCAGAAGACTGGACACCTTTGGCCAATGTGTGTCCACCAGCAACATGTCCTAGATATGTCATATTGTACAGTTATGTACCCGGAACACATGTCTGTGTTCCCACATCATGTCACGCAGTTTGCTGTGTGGTTGCTTGACAGGCACTAAATGCATGCAGTAACAACATAATGTCAGAAAACTTGAACAAGTCATCTGTGCATGCACGGGCATCCACATCCTCACTGCAATGCATGCCTACAAACACTGTGTTTCAGGCTATCAACTCCAAGGGTTTGGCAGCAAGACTTTGCAGGAATTGTACAGTGTCACATTTGTACGGTATTGGGACCATGACTAATAACAGGATTATGGTCAATCCAAAGACCACATAGCTGGAAAAGCATTGTATGGCACACTGTCAGGTGTTGTGTTACCTTAGGGAACCTACATAAAGGTAACATGTTACATTTCACCATCTGTCATGACACTGCGTAACAATGGTGTGCTGTGACCTACACACAAGCATGACTGTATTGCTAATGGCACTGTCAATGAATGCTGATGACATGTGGAAAGTGTACCCACCCTTCTACTCCCAAGCCACACAAACACAACATGTGATAGATATGACTGTACTTCAAACTTTGATTCCATGGTGTCTCACACTGCAGTCAGTACATATGACAATGAACATTTGCCAACATGCAGAGCTCCCCTCATGCACCACCCACACCCACATCGCACACACACACTTGCATGTGTGCAGCTCCTCACCTGACATATTCCCAAACAACAGACACTTCAGAAAACCTATCTCTGGAGAGCACAGTACACATAATACTGCATGCACCACTGGTCTCACCAGTCACAAACCTGGGGTACATCACAAATGCAGACCTATTATTCATATGTGAGTACATCTTGAGACACATTGATGTCCATGTCACCAGGCTACATATGGGAAACATTACAGTAGGCTGTGTGTGGGTTGACACTATATGCCATACCACACATTGCTGCAACTCAAGGAATATCAGTTGACACAATGATGACATCATATTTCCTGCAAGTGTGTATGACTAGGGAGATACAGCACTGTATGGTATGCAGACACATGACTAAGCTTACACACTGTGTGTCTCTCTCGCGGGTATGCCCATAGCTTTCAGCTGCATTTGACCCTCATCTAAGATGATGGCTCAATACACACAGAACATGAGGGACTTCAATGATTGCCTTAGTGTGTGGTGCTATTGTAAGGGGATCCACTACATGTCTGCCTGGGATAACTTGATCAACAGATGTCAATGCTTTCCAGAGGTGGTCTTCATCTCTCACCCTGGGATTTTGAGTACTGGCCAAGGTTGCTGACACCCCCACAGAACATCTTATAGGCACTATCTGGAGGGAAAACTTTCCAATGAGAATGCCATCTTCATACAACATCACGGTTATGCTGCTAGATACGGGGAATGGCAACACTAAACACCACTCTGTGCAAGGAGCTCCCACCCTGGAATATGCAGACATTTGTGCAGTCAAAAACACCTGGTTCATGGCTGTGAACAGCACCATAGTCATACCAGACTACACATCTTTCCACATGTTCAGACCTCAAACTGACAGTGTGCAAGTGAATGCAGGTGGTGTATTCACATTCATTAAAGATAGATATATGTCCAAATTTAGTGAAACACTATGCTTTCCTGGAGACACTGCAGGTGATATTCACTGCTGGAAGGGGACCTAATCAAGCCATTACCAACTACAGGAGCAACTCCATGAATCCCGACACCCATTGTGCTTATTTGAATGTACATGTGTCTATCAAGATATGTCAGTACACCATGGTTTGGGGTAACATTAAGTAACCACCAACTGTGTTGGTTAGTCTTGCTCACAAGTTAGTCCAGGTCATTAGTTACAATGCCCTGGACCAGTGGCATGACATCCCCACAAGGGAAGGTGATTTAGAGCTTCATGTATATCCCAATATGGGTGATGACCGCAGGCCACCACTGGAAGGTCCTCCCTGGTGAAATCTGAACACAGATCAATCTCATTAAAACTAACAGACCTAACCCCCTTGCAGAAAATACAGAAATATACTTCAGCAAAACAATGTATTTACATAGTGTGACTTGAATTCCCCTTCAGATGGGATAGGCAAGTATGTAGACCACTACAACCATGCATTATGTAAACAGCAGTACAACTGCACAGACTTGGCTGTACCTGACAGGAGGAACACAAGCTCTTCATGGCACAACAAACTGCATGGTGGATAGCTGCCATTAGCAGGCTATACAATAATAGGTGGAAATTGCTGTGTGACATTTGGGGTGAGGGTGCCGCCTAAAATGGAGGCACAACCTCCTCAGCTACACAAGCACATAGTGTTTGTGTGACATCATATAGAAAAAGTATGTGACAAAATCAGCCTCCTCCACAAAGCAGAACCACAAGCACAGTGTAGTTACATGTGTAACCTCAGAGGACCGGCACAGATTGTTGGTGAACTCATACATAATGATAACGCATATAATGGGTCTGTACTCATATCTAACTTATTGTCCCACAGATTTTGCATCAGCTTCACTCCTCTGTCCCCACCACATGTGCCATATGACATTCCTACAACCTTTCCCATACCTTCCATATCTACAGAACAGGTCATACCCGTCCTCTCTATGGGGGATATGCAGCATGTATGGGACATGCTAACATCCCAGGCTGTGTCCTACATGGGATCCACCAAGGATTACTAACACCACTGGGAACTCCTTGCAATCATACTATAATCACTAGTTGAATCCAAGCTGACTGGAAAATGGCAGCTGTTACCCCCTTGCACAGAGGTGGTACATGCACCAACCACCGGAACTATAGACCTATTTGCCTGAGTAACCATATCTGGATGCCCGTAGGGCAAATCATCATGGAGTTGATCACCAGACATATACGTGATATGCAGTGACCAAGGACCTGGGTGAGGGGACATCAGGAAATACAACTCCCTGAATATAGCCAAGCTGTGTGGCTCTATCCCCCAATCAGGCATCATTGACAAAAGCACCCACTTAGGCATCCATGGTAATATCATTCTAGTGGTCACTAAGTGGCTCACTGACAGCACACATACTCAAAATATGGAAATCAATCTCCAATAGTTGATCTGTAAGCCACATTGTTAAACAGGGCTCAATCCTGGGTCCTGTACTGCTTGGGAGCCATGCAACCATGATTCAAACAAATACTGACTGTGCTGACAATGCTGGTTGATGCCTGCAAACTATGAGTGGTCATAGACTCTGTGAGTTATGTCAATATCCTATAAGAGGGTATTGATGTACACATGCCTATTGACATACTACTGGCCGTAAACTCCTTGAAAATATATATATGTATTATCATTTCCATCAGTAACACCACATATGTTCCTGGTAAGTAGCACAACAGTTGCAACATGTGATGTACATACACAGGGGTGATAGACCTGGGCACACAGGTTTACAGCTTAATGTACCTGATATCACCATGTCTCCCCAGTGGTAAGACAGAAATCATATGTCATAACTGAAGGCACAGTCACCTGAAATTGACATACTCATAACCTCCATGCACTCTTCCCACAACATGCCAATATTTGAGTGCAATGGCCATTTGGTACTGCACCTTTCCAAGCACTACTGGCAACTGCACACAACACAATGGTCCCTTACAAGGGAACTTCATGTCATCAGTATCTGCTCAATGGGCATTGTCTGAAATCAGTGGTCACTGTAGCCTGTGGCATATAGACTATTCATAGGTGATCTCTGCCTTGCATACAAGGCAATGTGTGACCCTGCTTGACTGGAAATGCTGCATATCTGTAGGTGGCATGGTACATGGATTACTTACGCTAAGGAAATTAACCTGGGATGTGACATTAGTAATACATGCTGGTGGGAGAGATCTGTCTAGAAGACTTTAACACACCTTTGAAACAGAATCTTGCCTAATGGCAAACACATCACCTCAGTAGACCTTATCAGATGCCATCTGTATGATTGGCTGGGTGACCATCATTTCACCACTGGGCTTCTGCCTGTGTCCCTCATGGACAGGGGCAATATGTGCTGATCATGTACATAAGGGTATAAACTTGGCTAGGATTGTGAGAGTTGTAGGATCATTCTGCTACTAAAGTTCAAAGATCCTATGATTCCATAAGCTGATGTAAAATGCTGTAACAGCCACACACACAAACCTGGCTACATTGAGGATAGTGCCACTTCCACAGGACACAGCACAGCACACACACACACACACACACACACACACACACACACACACACACACACACACACACACACACACACACACACACACACACACACACACACACACACACACACACACACTGTAAGTTGGCTGCATGCAGATTAGAAGACTTACCTATCTAATGGTACATACTACAGATCTCAGTACATGATGCACATGCTACACTTCAACTCTGCTATTGCTATCTCTTTAGAACATCTCATGCTTAATGACATCAGCAGGCCTAGTTGTGGTTAGGCATTTGGAGGACCACATCACCTGCTACAATCAAAATACTGCAAAACCTTACCTCTTTCTAAGCTACTGATGTGATCATATTTATCCAGGAAGTAGAAGAGGTGTTCGTAAAGCAATTGCTCGGCTGAAAATCGAACCTCCAGGAACAAAAAAGCCAGCAAAAAGGTGGAATCAACACTTATAAAGATATAATATACATTTATTAAATGTCCATAGGATAGAGGGATAAATAATCCTAAAAAATCCAGACTGGTTTCGGCTTAATAATGCCTTCTTCAGTAGATAAAAAATAAAACTTCCAACAATACCAATATATATACTCAATCAAGTATCATATGAGAACACCTAAAGACAAGACATTGGTCCATCAAAATTGGTCATTAAGACCAGGTGGGAATAAAGCGCCAAGCTTAACAATCCATTTTCGTTCTTTAAAGTTAAGTAAATCATGCCAACCTGACTTGTCCCTGCAGTTACCCCTAATACAATCTATAACAGTAAATAGGCGGTACCCCCTAATACGTCTATAACGAATACAAAAGAAGCTGAATGGTGCTTAAGAACATGTTTGTAAAGTGCGTTATTCTTATGTTTATTTCTTATATCACTAAGGTGTTCTCCAATTCTCAAACGAAACGGCCTGGAAGTTTGCCCTACATAAAATGAAGAGCATGTGCATGTAACAAGATAAATAACCCACTCCGTGCTACAATTGGCCCAAAAATCAATATTAAAAATCTCAGGAGTATTCCGACTGCTAAATTCTCTAGTCTTTTGAACCCGAATGCAATATGAACAGTGACCACATGGTATACAACCAAAAACTTGTCCTCCTATTAAGGAGAATTGCGTGGAAGCTTTAGGATCAACAACAGTCCTCTTGTAATGACTAAACATTGAGTCTAGTGTTCGTCCTCTCCTAAATGAGAATGAACATCTATCCCTCAAGAAAGGGTACAATTTTTCTTCAGCCATAAGAATGTTCCAATGTTTATGGATAATATTCATAAATCCTCTGGTGTTTTGTCCATAAGTGGTGACAAAACATACCGGCTCATTGGAAGTCTCTCTATTTTTAACTTTATAACATAGCAAATCCAACCTATTTTGTTTAGAAGCCCAATTTTTGGCAGAGCTAACAGTACCTGGATGATAACCTCTCTCCTTAAACCTACAAACAAGGTCATCCCGAATACGAGCAAAAGTATGTTGACTAGAACAAATCCTTCTGGCTCTAAGGAATTGAGATTTTGGGATGTTCTGGATGATATGTTGTGGGTGGAAGCTGGCAGCATGTAAAAGGGAAATGTATTCAGGAAATTTCCTATATAGAACTGTGGACAAAGTGTCATCAGGATTTCTACTAATCTCAACATCAAGGAAAATTATCCGACACACACACACACACACACACACACACACACACACACACACACACACACACACACACACACACACACACACACACACACACACACACACACACACACACACTCCAAATGGCCTGCAGTGAGATTAGAACCCCTACCTAACTACTGTTACACACTATAGATCATGGTACTTATTGCACATGCCAAGTGTCTTAGACATGACTGCAGGCAAACTACTTCTGGATTACACAATATAGGCTTGTGTTGAACAGCAGCTGTGGTGTGCATAGTGAAATTGCTTCCTACTGTCTGCATCTAGTAGCCTAGCTGTCAGATAACTGTTAATTATCCTAGCTATGTGGCTACAGTTACCAGTTTGGCCAAATGTGGCTGTTTGCATTTGGATGGGCAAGTCTGTGGGCAAGACAAATGTGTCCTGTCCATTCTTGCGCAGACGACATTATATATTACACCACCTGCTCACCTGTTGCTGTATGTGTGGCGACATCCAGCAGGCACAGGGGTCTGTAGCTAAGTGCATTATGTACTGTTGAGCCCTTACTTTGAATCCTTTGAGCAATATTATAGATGTGTGATAGTGAATCTCTACTCACCATTATCAGGGTGCATAGGACAATACAGACATCCACACTCATATTTATGTAAATAACAGGGATGTATATAGAAATGTGGCTGTGTGTGTGTGTGTGTGTGTATGTGTGTATATATATATATATATATATATATATATATATATATATATATATATATATATATATATCTGTGTGTTACCTTGATATATGGAGTGAGACCTGAGATGTATGTTTTTATATATAGCTGCATATAGGTATATATAGGAATATCTATTTCGCTATACATAGAGATAGCTATACTATCTATGGGAGAGAGAGATAGTGACAGACATATGTATATATATATATATATATATATATATATATATGTATTTATAGATATATCTATACATAATAGGTCATTTTGGGAAGGGGGCAACAGAATTGGGCTCTGTGTAACTAATTGCACTCTGTGTAACTAAGTGTACGAACATGCCCAGTGGGATTGCCAGTACTGTAACTGATCCCAGGCCACACCTACCTTTACTGCAGTCTGGAATTTTGTGTGTTACAGACAATGACATCTGTCCCTGTATCTGCAGTACCTCACTTCACTCAAAATGTCCATGGCATTCTCCAGCTGTTTGATGTAATTAATATGTGGCAGAAGTTAATAATATTACACCACACACAGACAGTCTGTTAAAAAAACATCATAATACTACCCCCACACTCAAAAGATGTGGATACTTCCAGATTAGAACCATCAACCCATCACCCATGCTAACCTCCTGAGTGCACTGAGCCACACAGGTTGCCGGACAGAAAGTAGTCATTCATCACACAATCAACAGCATCAATATGTACGTTGTTATTCCTGTGTTAAGTGAGACATACAATGTATGATTAATTTTTATGTTACTGCCCTGAGATTGCCTGGACTGTTGATATACCATTGATGAGTTACTGTTACAGCAGTTATATGGGAGCACTGCTGTGTTGGGTGTGGGGAACAACACCACATATATATACTGGGGTACACAATAGTCTAAATATCATGTAACTCCTCTGTTTAACATCTCTCTTGACTGATGTAGTGAATATTCTATGCATGAGACCTAGTGACTATTAAAGGACACATGGTAGTTGACTGGGTATCTGTAATCCCATGTGGATGTTACTTTTGTCCAAATAGCCCACTATATTTACTTGCAGATCCATACATACCATACCATATCATACTGATCCTTACAAGTACTGTGTAGGTTAGTTATTTACCTTGCAAATTCAGCAGTTGACAGAACTGTAGTTCAGGGCTGACTCTGTCTGATGCAAGCAGTGCACAGCCAGTACAAGGATAGGTACAGATTGTGTGGGTTGCCTGGTATCAAGTTTAATATATGTATGTGAGTAGGAGTAAGGTGTCAGTCCCTAGGGCCCTAGGTTGTCAGTGAATGCACTATGAGTTGTCTGTTAAAGGCAGGGTGCACTGAGCATGCCTACGTCTGCCTACAGGGACATCCTCAGGGGGTTCCTCCTAGAATTCCTCCTGTGACTGTAGCTGTGGTGACCTGGGCACTGGTGGGGGGCTATGTTTCCCTTCCCTTTGCTGATCCTGCTGCAGCTGTTTCTGCAGGATCAGATTGTGTAGCATCGCACATACTGTGAACATGTGTGCACATGTAGCTGAAGAGTACTGCAGGGCTCCACCACATATACTGAGGCACTGGAGCCATGATTTCAGAAACTCAAACACACACTCTAAGATGTTCCTAGTTTGTGCGTGTACTTCATTACAGCATTCTTCCATGGGTGTGTGTGCATTTCTGATGGGTGTCTTCATCCACAGTTCCAGGGCATAGCCAGGATCGATCCCCCAGTATATAGCCATGTGGGATGTCCCCTTAGGAAACATCTGGTACAGCTGTGATGCATGCCAGATATGGGAGTCATGATAACTGCCAGGGCTGCCAGCACACACATTCAGGATAATCCCTTGGGCATTGCACATGACCTGGTAGTTGATGGAGTGGTATCCCTTGCAGTTGATGTACATCCTACCCTCTTCACTGGGTGGTGCCTTGATGTGTACATGAATGAAATCTATGGCACCCAATATTTCAGGGTAGTGTGCTACACAGTAGATGTGCTGCATATTGCTGGCCCTCACCTCAGTGGTGAGGGGAAATGATATGTGCTCACTGGCATGTGGTAGCATGGCATCCAGGAACTGGTGGAGTATCCTAGATGCAGGTGCCTGTGAGACCCCCATTATGTCCCCAGTTAGTCTTTGGAAAGTACCTGTAGCTAGAACCCTAAGGGCTACATATACCTTTGTTTCCACTGGGATGGGTTCCCGTCAGTTGGCACTGGGTCAGACATGAGGGCAGAAGAGCTCAGTGAGTTCTTGTAGTATGTCCCTGTCCACCCTGTAGCGCTGTACAATCTCCAGCTCATGTAGCTCCTGGAAGGTTACCCTGGGCCTGAACACTCTTCTTCTATGCCTAGGCATATCGTCAGCAGCACCAGCAGCATTAACTTCAGGCTCTAGCACACACAAATGTAGCAGACCTGCAGCAGCACCTAGCATTATCTCAGTTAAAATTCCCAAGTCTGTACTCCAATGGTCCAGAGTATTGGTGGAAAATCAGAATGTAGGATGTATGCATACTTTATACAGCTTTGCTGTAGGTGCAGAATGTGTGATTGGCTAACTATGATGCATTCCACCTGCCTACAATATAATTAACATCATTCAATGGCCATATTTCTGTGTGTGATGCCACCCACAGCAGTGCACCGCTCAGCATAGTTTATACAAAGGTCAAAATGTCTAACTGAATACATCCAGTTTTAAGAACACGCTGAGCCAGGCAGCATGCCATGCAAACACATGCACCTAGGCTTAAAAGAGCTTAGAAGTCAGAGGGTACACTCCCTGATATCAGCCACATCCTGTGTGAACATCAACATGGTATAAAACCTTACATGAAGGGGATATGCAGACATGATTACTCCTTTCTGCTATTCAATAACCCCACCTCGTTTGCATACTTATCCATGCTGATAGCCTAGAAACTATATGTTTAACACCCCCATCACCTTAGCAACAGCAGCAATCTACCATTGTAGGGACCCCATGCAAGCTCCTATCATACATTTCTGTCGCAGAGTATAAAATTCTTTTTTTTCTATTTTTTTTTTTAATTTCCCTATTAATCATGTTTGCACACTGTGGCGTGTAGTGCAAACATGCTGAGATTATTAAAAAAAGTGATTAATTTACCTTATTCCCTTTAATCTTTCTGACATACAGACTAATAGTTTTGCTCATATGTGTATGTGGTCTTAGATTTTCACATTTCTACAGTTTTACACCCCTTTTTTCTGTCCAGACTTCTGTATGTGGAATTTTTCTTGTACACTACAGACACTGACACAGGGTCTGAACAGATGCCTTTCTGTATGTTTGATCTCTCTACTTGCCTCATTTGCATTAGATTCACCTGCTTATGAGGCCATTTGCATGCCACACAAGTTTCCATGTTTGCATGTGAGTACATGCCCCTAAGCAGCACTTACTGAATCTAAAAATGTTCACGCTCATGTAATCATTGAGGCGTGACACCTACATAAAAAAAAAAATGTGTAGGATTTATTGAATTCCCCCTTTATACTTTTAGTAGCATTTTGTTCATCCAGCTGAAAACTTTCATATGAGACTAAGAAATTCTGAATAGATTATTTCGCTGTTCAAATTTTTACAAAAATATAAAAATGATGACATTATGAATAATTAGATCCTTCGGGTTCACTAGGTGGTGGTCAGATGTTGTGCATTGCGTAATCCCTAAGACAAAATGTTTCGATGCATAATCCCTAAGACAAAATGTTTCAATGGTTTGACTGCAGCATGGTGTGGCAATTATTAAAGTAAATATAAATATAAATAAGTGATATTAGATGCCTAGAGGTCTCACATGGTTGATCCTAGGGAAATGCCTGGTGATATCAGTAGACTTTATATAGCTGGAAGCTGCTACACCTACCTTTAAACATATGTTTATGCTGCCAAGGAAAAGCATTAATTTATTGGAATTCTACTGAATGCTTATCTACATGCTAAACTTATGACTCCAGCCCTGGAATACACTAACAGTTTTGCCTACAGTTTTCCTATTTAGCAGCTAAAGTTGTTCACAGGGCACTGAAATTAGGAAGCCATCATCATTCCTTGAATGAAGACATTTCCCAGTGCTTCCTCATACAGCCCAAAGGCTATCTGTTATAACTACTGGAATGGTAAGAAATTAGGAGAAAGAGAAAATAATTAATGGTATAGAATTTATTCCTAGTTCCCTGCCTGCCTGTCTAAAGAATTTTCTGCAATGCAAAATCCCTAGAAAAAATTGTTAATTTTTTGGAGTCCCAACTTTCTGTGTTTAACTCCTGAAACACATATTTCTTAAACATCTGAAAGATAAGCTCTGTCACATTATATTTTAATTAATTCTATTGGAATAAAGTTGTTAAAAGACAGTGTTTCACTCTGCCATCACCTACATTAAATAGTCTGGCTAGAGATCTTCCCTGCAGTTTCCTTTCATGGGAGTCCCTAAAATGAATTACTATGTGTTCTTACTATATTTCAAACACTACTACAGTTCAATAAAACTCTTTGAGGTTCTACAAAATAAATTCACAAACTGTTATATTTTACCTGTGAAAAAGACCTCAACAAAGGGGCGGTTGGATCCTTTTTCATTGAAGGTAGTTTATCTGTAAAGATTACTTTGCCAGCATCATATGCTCTGAAAATAAATATAACAAAATATTTTTAAATACGCCAATATATATTTTTTAGATATTAGCAATATATATTTACTTTAGAATAAATCAGTTACAACATTTTTACCTTGATAGTCCAGGAGAAAAGCATGGTTTAGTGACAATGTACATCAAATCATTTTCTGGTGATTCAGGGTCTACAAAATTGAGATGATGTTTTGTGAAGTACACAATATCTGTCTCTTTGACAACAAGATGACGTAATACCCCAGAAACTTCCTGTGGAAGCTGATCCTTGACTGGTATAATATGAATTGTAACACTCTGAAACAATAACAGAACATGTTTTTAAGATATCACACAATGCGTTATTGTCTAGTTTCATTTTGTTTTCACAGAATATGAAGTAGTCCAGCATGCCTTCCTTCTTCAGATTGTTTACAGAAACATAGTTGTACATTGGTAGCATTAAAAATTAATAATGTTGATGGATATGTTAGTAATTAGTATCATTAAATTAATTCACTCCTGAATTTTTTGACCAAGCAATCGTACACATGCATACACACACACACACACACACACATATATATATATATATATATATATATATATATATATATATATATAGATAGATATCTGTGAAATCTGAGGTGCTCATTTTCCATCTGTCATTTGTCTAAAATGCACCAGTTTTATTTCCTGCTATGCAGAAATGATGCTAAGTAGGATGCAGTTTTTAAGTAAGGTGAGTACTTACATGTTTATCAGAAAGATTAGGAGGTTCATGACTGTCAGACAGGATAAACTCAAAGAAGTCCTTGAAGATCTCACCTCCAAGATGATGATAATAAATAAGTCCATGATATAGATCCCGTTGCAAAAAACTTGAAACAGGAACACCTTTGAAGTAAGCAAAATGAAATGTCACAGTATGAAGACAGTTTTAATTTGTTATTATTTTGCCTTTTGCTACACTTTTCTTGCATGTCTGTTACAACTATGTTCAACTATTTTTAAAATCCTTCAGATAAGATTATCATTCTACAGCAATCTTGTTTACAGTATAAACTACTGCATACCTTTTCTAACCTTTGAATGTGCATTATACAAATACTGTTATTTTGTACTGCTACAGCACAAATAGTTTATCTTCTGATATTGCCACTGGACAAATTTCAAGCCTAACATAGACAATATATGTCAATCTACTTAAACTGTCCATTTATATAATTTTGTGCTTCGCTGTTTAACATTTGTTATATGTTATTCCTTTATACTGGTAAACAAATGTATGTTTATGTAGCTAAAGTATGTCAAAACATAGGTAAAACATATACAATATTGCAACATATTTAAGGCACCATTCAGTAAGAGACAGGCATTTATATACCAAATGCTGCATTCAATGAAAGCTGTTGGACAGAAAACTCCCCTTTCATGAAAAGGAACAGCTTGAAAATTCAAAAGAAAAAAAAATATGCAGGCCTTTCTGAATAATGAATCTTGTTTGTAAGTAGCCAAAAAGATGTTTCATAGATATTCTCTTTCACGTCTCCATCTTTACAGGATCTGTCATGCTCAATTTTCAGAAAATTACAATTTTCTCTGGTTCCCCAAATCTCATTAAGTATGATTATCATTTGCTCTGTCAGCATGCATCCACCCACGACCCTTTTTCCTAGTTTTGCATATGTGGTTGGAGATGTCACTACAACAGTGGCAATCTTCTAGAGCCAAGGTTTACACTGTCAGGAGGGTAGCCCTGCCATGGTAGTTCTTTCACACCACACTCGCACACACATCTATGGCCAGTTTAGAGTATCCAATCCAACTACTGCATGTCTTTGGCATCTGGGAGGAAACTGAAGAACCCAAAGGAAACACACAAGAACACAAGAAGGACACGCAGACTCCGCTCAATCAATACATTTTCAGAAAATGTATAAGACCTTCAACTCTCTGGGTAGTCACTTAATTCTATTCTCAGCAAACGTACTTTTCATACTTTTAACAAAAGCGTTAGTATGCAGGTGATTGAACATGATTCCTTGTGCTGACCTGAATATTGATAAAAATGCCTACAAACTGAGTTAAGAAACAAAAATAAGCAACATATTTCCCTCTAGTACAGCTCTTTATCTTTAACTCATGGAGGGTGTGGCTTCAGCCTTAAGAAAATGAAGCTATCACCTATCAATTCTAACAAATACTCATTGACAGGTCAAATATCAGCAATGTTTGTCATCATGTATATTTCAAGATAAAAATTCTGATACCTTGTATATAGTATGGTTTTGAAATTATTAATGCAAATATGAACAAGCAATATTTGACACCTAGAGGCACAGTAGGAGATAACTACAGAAACCCCTTGGGGCGCAATCTGCTGTAATGAGCTAATTTGTCCATAATCATGTTTAATTAGAGGGTCAGTGGACTCAGCAAATTCTGTCATATTTGCAGCAGTGTCCTTATAAAAGTTTTTTAGACCATGTCCAACTTACTTCACCGATGGGTGAACAGCTGCTATAGCACTTAAAGTAAGCTCTCTCTAAATACAGGCATTTCAGATAACTTTTTACTTGAACATTTAAGTTGAACAAGTTCAGATTCACTCACTTTTTATATATCACAAAGTACAGTTGTGTACACTTACCATAAATGTAGATGTTCGAGTGTATTCACTGTTGCAGTCATTACATTTGGGTAATCTGCTGGCAGGTTGCCCTCAGTCAGCCTGAATTCCAAAGTCTTGGGTCCTGTCGGTTGCTGTCTCCTCTTCCATGACATCAGGTCGTCAAGGGTATAAAACAAGCAGCCAAAGCCATTTTCTTTAGTTTTTCTTGCCCCAGATGTCAGGTGCCCCCAAAAAGTAGCAAAAAAAAAAAAAATATATACATATATATATATATATATATATAGATATATATATATATATATATATATATATATATATATATATATATATATATATAAACTATATATACATGCAACAATACAAACTTTACTTTCATCTACAAGCAAATACACCACATAGGTTGTAGAAGATAGTGAAGGAAAGATAAACTCCAGAATGAAATGGGGATGGCGGGTGGGTAACCTGGACTGCAACAGTGAATACACTCGAACATCTACATTTATGGTAAGTGTACACAACTATACTATGTTCTTCACGTTTCACTGTTGCAGTCATTACATTTGGGTAGAATCCCAAAGCTATGGATGGGAGGCTGGAGCTAAACAGCATTAGGGGCAGCTATAAAGCCCTGCAGAACTGCAGTGGCAAAGCCTGCCCTAGACTTAGAGTAGAGAGGCAAATGATAATGCTTTGTAAAGGTGTGAACAGAACTCCAAGTAGCAGCCTCTAGAATGTCTTTGGTTGGTACTCCTCTGAGAAAGGCTGATTAAGTAGCTGCAGCTCTGGTGGAATGAGACCTAATGCCCTTGGGCACAGGTTTGCCATGGTGTAAGTAGCAGAAATGAATGCAGTGGCTTATCCACTTTGAAAAAGTCTGCTTTGAAATAGCCTTTCCTTCTGATCCTGCAGCATATATCACTAGTAATTGCTCAGTTTTTCTTAGAGCTTTAGTCCTGCTCAAGTAGAATCTTAGCTGTCTGTGTACGTCCAAGGAATGCAGAATTCTCTCTCCCTTATTCTGCGGATTTGGATAAAAGGTTGGCAGATGAATAGTTTGGTTAAGAGCCACACTGAAAATCACCTTAGGCATAAATGAAGGATTGTTCCTCAGAGACACCCTGTCTGGGTAAAATATGATAAAAGGCTCCACAGCCATGAGGGCCTGTAGCTCTGAGACTCTTCTTGCTGAAGTAATTGCTAGGAGCAAAGCTGCATTCCATGATATCAACTTTAGATCTGCAGTAGCAGCTGGTTCAAATGGAGACAGGGTGAGCTTTTCCAACACATAATTGAGGTCCTATGCAGGTATTGGTGATCTTCTGGGAGGCATTAAATTTTTGGCTCCTCAAAGATATTGCGTTAGTAATGGATGAGAAAAGATTGGTAGCTCTGTAATGTAATGAGCCGAAGTGGCAGAGGCATGGATTTTTACTGATGCGAAAGATAGCCCTTTGTCAGGCATCTCAGTCAAGTATTGTAATATCTGAGGAATATTTGGTTTTGCTGTATTAGTTCCTTGTGCTTGATTCCAAGCACAGAATCTCTTCCATTTATCAGCATAAGATTTTCTAGTACTAGGCCCTCTGGCTTCCAAAATGACATCCATCACAGCTTTACTGAGAGGTGTTGTTTGCATAACTACATGATCAACCATGCTGCCAGGTTCAGTGTTTGGAGCTGATTGTGCAGGATTTGATTATTTTGCTGGGACAGTAATTGAGGTCTTTGAGGTAAGGTCCAAGCTGGGTATTGAGACAAGTTCCTTAGGATTGGGTACCAGTATTGGCGGGGCCAGTCCGGGGCAATTAGTATCATCTTTGGTTTCTCTTGTCTGACTTTTAGTAGGTCCTTGGGAAGAAGAGGCAGAGGAGGAAAGGGGTAAACTGATAGGTTTTTCCAACTGAAGGATAGGGCATCCACTTTCCATGCTTGTCTGTGATAAGTCCTTGTGCAGAATCTTTCCAATTGATAATTTTGAGGAGAGGCAAATAGATCTATGTGCAGGCTCCCCCATTCCTTTGTTATCATGCTGAAGACTTGTGGATCTAGCTTCCACTCGTGAGGGTCCATAAGGTTTCTGCTTAAATCGTCTGTCAGAGTATTTTGTTTTCCTGGCAGGAATTGAGCTTGAAGATGTACTTGGTAAGTCAAAGCTGTGTCCCACAGTGCCATGGCTAGTCTGCAAAGGGGGTATGAGTGTGTGCCCCCCTGCTTGTTTATATACCACATAACCATGGTGTTGTCTGTCTTTATCAGTAATTGTCCTGGATGAAGTAAGTCCTTGAAAAATGTCAGGGCATTTTGAACAGCTAACATCTCTTTTTGGTTGATATGCAGATGCATTTGTTTTGGGGTCCATATGCCCTGAATGCATCTTCCTGCCAGGTGGGCCCCCCATGCATAATCTGATGCATCTGTTGTTAAGGTTTGGCTGGCAGGGGGTAGAGTGAAGGCCCGTCCCATGTTTTGGTGACATGCCTTTGCCCACCATAGAAACTCATGTTGTAGGCAGGGAATGAGAGGAATCATTGTTTCCGGACTGTGACAATGTTGACTCCATAAACTTTTTAGGTACCATTGAAGTCTCCTCATATGCAGCCTAGCATATGGAATCAGTAGGATGCAGGATGCCATGAACCCCAAAGCCTGCAGAGTTTGTCTTGCAGATAACTGGGTTTTTATTGCCATCAGTTTGAAGTAAGTAGTCAGTTGCCTTTGTTTGTCTGGCGTGAGGAAAGCCATCTGGGCAGTTGTATTCAAGCTTGCACCCAGGAATGTTATCTTTTGAAAGGGTACCAGTTGTGATTTCTTTTTGTTTATTGTGTATCTTAGGCATGTTAGAAGCCTTTTCACAAATGCCAGGTGCTGAAGAAGAATGTCCTTGCTCCCTGTTTGAATGAGACAGTCGACAAGTATGGATATATTTGTATACGTCTTTGTCTGCACAAAGCAATTACTGGTGCCAGGCACTTTGTAAAGGCCCTGGGCACAGTAGATAAGCCAAAGGGCAGTGCAGAGAATTGGTAATGCATTAAGCCAGCCTTGAAACGGAGGTATCTTCTACACAATTCCCTTATTGGGACATGCAGGTATGTCTCTTTTAGGTCTAATGTCACCAGCCAAACATTCTTGCCCAGCATGGGCAGAAGCTGCTGCAAAGTTAGCATTTTGAATTTTGGAATGTCCAGGACTGTGTTCAGAATTGATAAATCCAGTATTGGCCTCCAGGCTTTGTCCTGTCTGGGTACCAAGAACAGTCTTGAATAAAAACCTTGTCCTTTTTCCTGTTCTGGTACTGGCTGAATAGCCCCCATATCCATGAGGGACGTAACCTGTTTCTGTGCCTCTGCCCATTGATTTTTTGGCAGATCCGGCCAACCGTTTGCCATTGGCAGAGTATGGAAATGGAATCTGTATCCCTGTTATACTATGTTTAGCACCCACTTGTCCTGGGTTATTAACTGCCAATTTTGAGCAAAAAGTGCTAATTTTCCCCCTAAGGGTGCTGCCAAAAGGTAAGTGCTTGGTGATGGCAGAGGGAAGTCATTGGGACTGTTTTCTGTAGGGTTGCGCTTCCAGATCCAGTAACTGTGGCCCTGCAAGTGGCCTCTAAGGAATAGGAATCAAAACCACATTGCAAAGTATGCTTTCCAACTTGTTCAGCTGCATGCAATAGGTCCTGCAATTCCTTATTTTCTGCACATTCAGAAATCAACATTATTTTCTGTTTCAGCAATCCCATAACATGTTCTTGATACTTGAGCATATGAAACTGGCAGTTTAAGGCCCTAATTGCCAAGATTGCAGATGTATAAACTTTCTTTCCCCATCTATCCAGTGCCCTTGAATCTCTGTCAGAGGGGGTAGGATTTTTTGCTGTCGAGGCCTTAACTCCCTTTGGACCCTGTGAAATAGTTTCAGGGTCAGCAGCAGGGTTTCTAAATAAAAAATTTGTGTGAGTCAGGGACCCTGTAATATCTGTCAGGCTTGCTGGGAGCCGGAGGTAAGGAGTCAGGAGTCAAGCTTGACTGCGAAAACACATCATCCACAATGTCTAAAACAGGGGTATGGCTAAAGGCCTGTGCTGAGGGAGAAGAAGGAAATCCCTGAGCCTCTTTTTTTGATTCTGAGAAATCTTGACTCTCCCAGTGAAAATGCTCCCTCAAAGTATGCAAGGTTTCTCCAAATGAATAATCCTCAGGAGGTGATGCAGATGGGATAGATTCCTCTGCATCAAAATCCTCATAGGGAGGAATAGATAATTCCTGATCAAAAGAGGAATCAGAAGAAATAGAAACCTGATCTGAAGATTCATAATCAGTGTCTTGCCTAGGCTTCTTATCAGGATGGGGTTGGGAACCCCTGATCAAGGTAATTAGGTCTTCAGCCATTTTGATCATCTATTTTTTAGGCATAGCGGCCTATGCACATGGCTCATGCATCAGTTTTTTAGCTTTAGAAGTTGCTTTTGTCTTTGGTTTTGCAGCTGTTGTCGGTTTTATATAAAAATGTTGAGGCCTGAATACACCCTCAGAAGCCGGTGCCTGCTCAGCGGATCTGGACCCATTCGAGGGAGAGACATCCATGGATACAATACTTTGAGTATCTCGCAGCATGCTGGACTCCACATGGGTCTCAGTAGGAGCCTGTGACTCGAAAGTAGCGGGTATCAGGGGCTGTGAAAGCCCCTCACTGAGTACCGGCGAACTGGCGACTGACTTAGGAGAAGCTTTGTCGTCAATTTTGGACCTCGATGGCCTGTCTCTGTCCTTTTCTTTGTGTTTTATGTATACTCCGGTAGTCGGAGTGCTAAACGATGACATTTCAGGGTAGTTAAATCTGTTTCCAAAATATTTTGAAGCAAAAATATACCGACGCTTAATAGTGCGTTGATTAAATCTAGCACAAAACCGACAGCCAGGCATGTTGTGATCGGGGCCTAGGCAAGCAATACAGTATAAATGGAAATCCTTATGAGGTATTTGCCTCCCACAAGTAATACAATTATTAACTTTTTCTGACATCGAAATGGAGCAAGAAAAAAGTTTCCTGAACAGGGTTCTTAGCTTTAGTTCTGAAACTCGAACTCGAAAATTTCAGGAGTCGGCCAACCGGCACTTGCGAACTGCTTCTGCTTCTGGCACCGCACGGCAAGAAAGACTAAAGAAAATGGCGTTGGCTACTTGTTTTATACCCCTGATGACCTGACGTCATGGAAGAGGAGACAGAAACTGACGCAGGCCCCAAGACTTTGGAATTCAGGCCGACTGAGGGCAACCTGCCAGCAGATTACCCAAATGTAATGACTGCAACAGTGAAACACGGAGAACATCTAGTTCCTCATTACACAAGGCATTCAAGAACTTCAGGTACATCTGCACAATTTTTTTTCTGAATCAGGATGTTTCTACAACATTTATCCCTTGGCACTGGAATTAGAAATCATGGTTTGTCTCCATTTAAGGAATACACAGAACTAGTGTTAACAGGATTCACAAACAGAACTGCACTAATATATTTTGCAGTTTGTTGGATGTTCATTTAAATGCATGACATAATAGAAATAGTTAATGAACCTTACTTTTCAACCATGCAGCACATACCATCTTAAATGCGGATTGTAATGCATGCTGTCTTTTATTGGGGGGGGGGTGTAATAGAAACAAACAGCTGGCATTCTGAGCACCCTGCTATTGACTGGTATATATATTGAAACAAAGCCTCTGATCTAGTTCCTCAAGAAAAAAAAAATGACACAATCTACTTGATAACATATATCCTAAATCCTACATTGTTTTCTGTATTGCAGTGTTTTGTGATTCAAACAATTAATTTATGGTAGCAGACAATGTTTTGTATTATGTTTTGTACACGTATTCACTACATTTTAGCCTAAGGGTACCAGACATCATAACACAACACAATTTGTATGCTGCATCACTTAGAAATTGCCATACATTTCTGACTGTGGTGTTAGTGGGCATGAAAAGAAATGGAAATACAGTATTTGGCCTTTTTTCCTTTCTTTATGACCAAACAGGGAGAAAATGGGAAGCAAACTATTTGTTCTCAGCAACATATGTACAGGGACAAAGAGATGATTGAATGAGTATACATAAAAATGTATAACACGTATGCTGCACCCCTCTGTATGACCCATGTGCCCTCAAGCACCCGGCAAATTAAATATACCAACTCCAAGATTGCACTACACTGAGAAAAATGGAAGTTACGCCAGTGGGGTATGGGCGTACAGTATCACCCTTTCTTGACCCTGTGAGTATCATATGTGTTACTGTAATCAAAGAAATGAAAAATATGCATAGAGTGCGCAGTGACCCCCCTACCCAAAACACACACACACACACACACACACACACACACACACACACACACACACACACACACACAAACACCTTCTAATTGCTGCAGTTAACTACATTAGTTTTATTTAGCAATTTTTTCAATTTTTTCTATGTTCTTATGTTTCTAAACTCAGCTTTAAAAAAAACACAGACAGCAAGGGGAAAGTAAAATGTCAGGTTCTTACAGCTGCTGCTAAGGCACCAACTCTTCTTGTTTTTATATATATATATTTTTTTACTTGATGGTAGCTAAACAGCTATATGCAGTGACTATAAACAAATTGGCGGCCATTTTTGTTGTCCCTGCTTTACTGCAGCTTAGTATGCCAATGTAAAGCTGTGTACTTGTTAGTGGGCTCTCCTTGTACAATAAAACCCTCTAAGAGAACATTTTTTTTCCAAGAGAGCATAATTTCTAAAGTCCACCCATTTTCTAAGGTCTGTTACTTCTGCCCTGCAGCACAGCTAAATCCATATGCATGGTGCTGGAATGCCCTGATAGCCTCATGCTCCACTGGTGTAAGACCTAGTGGTCCCACATTAGGTGCCATAAAAATGGTGAGCCAGATACTCCTACATACCCTCCAGGATGAGCGAGTCAACAGCTTCTCTTAACACCCATCCCTTCTCGTCACCTCTTTCAGACACCTGAGCCAAAACTCAATCTCAGGTTACCTAGGCTATAGTAATGGCTTTATCTTTCTAAGTCACTCCAGCTGGATTTTTTGGAGTCTCTATAACATTTGCAACATACAGAAGGTGCATAGTAGCAGATCTCTTTCACCATTTCTGATATCCTAATATATATATATATATATATATATATATATATATATATATATATATATATATACATATATATACATACCAGCATTCATTTGCATCTCATTAAGGAAAGTAAGATGTAACCTGACTACCATTTAGAAATATCACTGTAGAAACTCTCTGTAGTCACTGCTGGCATGAATGAGCAAACCATTGTCCATATTAGTGTTTTTGAGCTCGGTGTACTGACATAATATGAGATATAGTGTGGGTAGTTGTAAAAGGGACATGGTGTAACTAAGAAAATAAGAAATAAGAACTAAGAAATAAGACTTGGAACTCTTACAACACTGTTTATGTTGCTCTAATCTGGTGCGTTTTTTAGATATTTATATGTGGTCATATTCCTGTGACTACATTGTTATACGGGCCAAGATATGAATACTGGTCTGTCATTTTTACCTTCGTGAAGTGTGACCAACAGAGTTGTTCTGCTTTTTGCCTTTATTTGCACAATTTATCCATTTCTAGGCTAATTGTGGTTCATACCTGTGTTTTTCCAGATATCTTTAATATTTCTTTGTTTTAGAACTGTATATGATATACAGGACTTTCACATAAGGCTTCTTCAAACAGCAGCCTGCTCATCAAGGACTTGTTCCATGATTGTCACCCACCATCAGTTTTGACATACTGAATAGACAGATTGGGGTCAGAATCGAGAGATGATAAATCAGCAAGCAAAGGAGAGTAGTATTGCTAGAATTGAATTTATCTTCAAGTCTTGATGAGTACCTTCATGAGGTGTACCCTGTATTTTACAAAATGTCACCAAGACAACACTGATATATAAACTGTATTTTATATAGCATATATCATGGACAGAAGTAGGTTAAAAATAAAAAAGATAGCTGGGTTCACAAGACCTAGGATAAAAAAATTGCCCAAGCCTGATAGGAGCACTGATGCCCGAACTGGAAAAAATGACAGTGTAGAATCCTCAAGACATGGAAACATTCGTACAGTGTGCCTTGGCCAGGCTCAGGGGGAGAATGGCCCACTTGTTGTAGAAGGATGTACTACTCCACAAAATTCACAAAATCTGATAGGCCAAAAAAGAGCCATAAAGATGATTGAGAGGACTACTGGAGATAAGAAAGTCGTTATGTATTGTTACTATTATGCAAGAAGCCCAGAATTTCCAGACAGAAGATAAACAAAAAGATTAAGAGAGAAATTAGAAGAAAGAAAAATACTTGCACAAGAAAAACTGTTAGAAGCTTCAAATAAAAAATTGTGTTTATTATTATAACAGATTTATGAAAAACATTATATGGACGAAGAAACTTTGGTCTGTTTGGAAAAGGAAGTTACTGAGGAAGTGCAAAAATATAAACAATAAAATCTAGAGATGTTTGAAAGGTATAAAAAAGAAATATGGAAATGGGAAAACAAGCAAAACTAATCAATATAGAAAGAGTACCAAATATATTAAAGAGAAATAAAGGCATCCAGATATGGAAAATTTACCAATACAAAAAACAATAAAACAGAGGAAAAGTAGAAAAGATGATTAGTAATGGAGAAGTTAAAGAAATAGAAACTGAGGTTATGGATTACCTGCAAAGTGAAAGATTTAGTATAGAAAATCTAACTCTGATAACATCACAGCAGGATAGAGCAATGGATCCCAAAATTAAGGAGAAACCATTGGAGTGGAAAACATCTGATCATATGAAGATACTTTGGAGCCTTGCATAGGAAACTAGTATGAAAGTTCAGTTGGAGTTGCACAGCAAGGGATGGAAAAGGAAACTGTGGGAAATCTGACACAATCAAAGTTATGGAGGGATAGGCCAGTGAGTTCCCATATGAAAGAGCAACAGATGATATGGGAAGAAAGTGAAGAGAATGAGGCACAGGAGGATGCTCTGGAATTTTTTGTAGAATGCCCGCAGGAAATAGAGAACAAAGAATGTGCCCTCAGTTTAGAGGAAAGTGATTTAAGAGAAGAGTTGCTTGATTTAATAGGGATGGACATACATATTAAGATCATTTAAATAAATTGACTGTAGAAAGTCAATAAAACCCAAAAAGTTAGAAGTTTGATCAAACAAATGAACACGATAATTAGGACTGTTCATAGAGACTTATGCAATGCAGCTAAATTAATAACAGATAAAGTCTTACCACAAAATCACACAGCAGTAAGAGAAAGGAAGGGGATAAATCAAATGTCATCACTGAAGTAGTGAATAGAGAAAACTATAAAGCAATTACGACAAGAAGTATCACTGTTAGAAGAGTATAGATGAGGGAACAGATAAACAAAATACTCAGAAAGATAGATGTGTTAAAAGCAATGCCCAGTATAGGAACAGATCAGGCTCTATCATGCACTGTCGCAAATAATACCCTAAAAATATCAGCACAAACAGAAAAACTTAGAAGAAGATATGCAAATAAATATAAAGAAAAAATACTAAATACGCAATTTATTGATGACCCAAAAAATTTATAGAGAACTGGGAAACAAGACAAAAGGAAGTGAAACATCACCAAAAAAAAAAGAAGGAATCGATACATTTTGGAGAAATAATCCTGTGGAACATAGTAAAGATACTAAATGGATAGAAGGATTAAAGAAAAAGAAAAAGAAGTTCAAATGTACAGGATATGAAATGGGATGAAGTAATGTCCGGAGACATTAAAACAAAGTTAAGAAAAGCTCCAAACTGGAAAACTCCAGGCCCAGATGCAGTACCCAACTTCTGGCTAAAATTATTAACATCTTTACATGAAGATTTAGCCATGAATAAGAACTATTTATATGTGCAAACCAAACAAACACCAACCTGGTTAACAAGAAAAACAATATTCCTACTTAAGAGCAAGCTGTCCTAAGAACTATAGACCAATAGCTTGCCTTCTAATGACGTACAAACTATACTGGAATTGATGCCGACAGAGTTTATAGTCATTTAGAAGAAAACTCAATCATGGCAATAGAACAAAAGGGTAACAAAATAAACTCAAAGGGAACAACGGATCATTTCTTGTTAAATAAAGTCCTACTGGAGAACTGTAAAAAGGGGAAGAATCTAACCATAACATGCACAGACTACAAAAAAAAGCATTTGACAGTATATCGCATTGATGGATAAAAGAGTGCTTAAAAATGTATATGATACACCCTACACTGATCAGTTACATTACAGTGACTATAAAACAGCAAACCACTTTGCAGTTAAGCCATGATAAAGGACACATTAATATTCCAGTGATAAAAATTCAAAGGGGTATATTCCAGGGTGAATCTTTGTCACCACTGCTCTTTTGTCTTGCCAATAACCCATTAAGCTGTCTACTTAACAGATTAGGTCATGGCTACAATTTGTCTCCCAAAAAACAACACTCATCTGTTTTTTGTGGATGATTTAAAACCACATAGTTTATTACATGAGGAACTGAAAGCACAACTGCAAGTGGTCAAAATTTTTTCAGATGATAGAAGAAAGCCATTTGGTCTTGTTAAATGTGTAAAAGCAACCTTTAAAGCAGGAAAGCTGCAGCAGCAAAAAATATCAGCCTAGGACAGGAAAGTCATATAAATGAACTTGAGCAAGAAAATATATAAATATTTGGGAATTGAAAAAGGACCAAAAATAAAACATGAACAAATGCAAATAAAACTTAGTCAGGAATTTTTTAGAAAACTAAAATTAATACTGAAAACAGCGCTGACATCAAGGAACAAAGTCCCAGCTATAAGCCAATTTGCTCTTCCTGTCCCAGCTTACAATTTTGGAGTGACTGACTGGCCTCAAAAGGTGTTGGATCAGCTGGACAGGAAAGCAAGAAGGATGCTTCATGCTTATCCAATGATTTATAAAAATCAGTGTATACCAAGGCTATATATTCCCCATTCTGGGCTCCTCATAGGTTCATAGGATCATAGGAAGTTATTAGGCTATTGGCCCTTAGGCCCTTATAAGCCTAGCCAAGAGTTTAGCCCAAGTCAGCACCCAAAGCCCCTGTCCAGCAAGGACACAGGTGGAATTCCGGGGGTGTATTTTCTGTTTCCCATCCAGTTATACAGGTTGCACTTAAAAAGGAATAATGAGTTACTTTACTTGCACGGGGAGGCTAGTCCACAGATGGGAGAGTTTTTGGGGCACAAATCTGTCCTGCAAACAAGTCCTATTGATGTCACAGACCAGGTTGAGGTCTTATGTGCGGGTTACTCGAGTGGAGCTTGACTTGTGGATATGCATCAGTCCCATCAAGGTGGGGTCCGTCTGACATTGCTTTGTATGCCAGACAGAGGTCACCTCTAAGGAGTCTGTATGAAACTGAGTAGAGGGACAGGGCTTTTAGCTGATCTGTGATGTTTGAGGCCCTGGATTCAACTGGTGAGGAACCTCTGTGGTCTCTCTAACTGCTGCATGTGCTTTGAGAGGTACATCCCAAAGGGGGCATTGTACTCAATAACTGGCCTTATAAGGGAGGAATATAGGGATGTTAGGACCTCCTTGTCCCTGGAGGAGATACCCTTACTTATGAGGTGGGCCATGTATAAAGCTTTCCATACAACAGAAGCAACATGGTGGTCAAAAGTCAGGTTGCTATCAACTTGGGTGTCCAAATCCCTCACAACTGATCGCGTGCTTAGGACATTATTAATGTGATAATATGTGAGAATATCACTCTCACCAAATGGGGATGATGATGCATTTTTTGGCATTCAGCTTAAGTGCATGTTTCTGGCACCATCCATTTGTTTGGGTGAGACCGTCTTGGAGGACGTCCACATCACTTGGGGAATTGATGCCCAGCTTGCAGTCATCTGAAAACATGGTCAGCCATAGCCCACTAGTTTTGTCCTGCACCTCAGAGAAGTATATCCCAAATAACAGAGGCCCCAAGACCAATCCCTGGGGTACACCTCTTGTTATGGGTCTACTGCTTGAAGTGGCTTCCCCTATTTTGATTATGTGGGTTCTATCAGTGAGCCAGTTTGCTACCTATCTGGTAACATATGGCTTGATGCCTAGTTGAGAGAGTTTATCTATTATGCCCACGTAGGGAATAGTGTCGAAGGGTTTGGCCAGGTCAAGGTCTTTCCCTCGTCCATGAGTCTGATGACTGTCTCAAAGAAGTTGACCAGCTTTAACAGGCATGACCTCCCCTTAACAAAGCCAAACTATGTAGGGTCAAGTGTTTGAAGGTTGCCAGTGTCCCTGTTAATAGGTTTCTTGATAATCTGTTCCATGGCCTTGCATATCTGGCAAGTTAGGCTGATGGGTCTATAATTTCCCAGATCGGTGGATGCTCCACCTTTATGTAAAGGGATGACACTAGCTTTCCTCCACTGGACTGGGACAAAGCCAGTACTCAGGCTTTCGTTGAATAGGGTGCCTAATGGTGCTGCTAGTTCATGCCTGAGTTCATGTAGGATGCAGCATGGGATGTTATTGGGTCCCATGGAGGCTGTATTTTTTGCTTTTGAGAGGGTAGTGATGACCTGCTCCCTAGAGGTAAGGGGAGGGGGCAGGTAGTGGGGAGGTCCTGATTTACTGATGGGGGAACAGAGGGGTGAAGTTTTTGCTGAATCTGTCAGCCAGGAAGTTGGCTATATCTACAGCATTTGTGTATGTGGTGTCCTTGACCACCAGATCTGAACAGATCTGGGTGCTTCCTTTGAGATTGCGGACATATGTGAAGAAGGCCTTATGATTGTCTCTAGTAAATGTGGCCAATTTGGACTCAAAGTTTGGTTTAGAGGATTTCACTAGTGCTCTTATTTGCTTGTTCAGGCTAAGGAGAGATTGCTTCCATTGGGCACCTGCTCCTTCTTGGTCCTGGACAGGAATTTTTTCCTTTTGTTATATAGTTTATTTATTGCAGATGTCCACCAGACAGGTTTACTCTTCTTTGTGGAAGATGATTTTGTTCTATCAGGTATTCCTGATTCCATGCATCTATATAGATGCTTGTATAGTACTTTGGTGTAGATTTGGACATTGGTGCCAGTTCCTATGGGGGGGGGGACTGTGAAGCTATTTATACAATCCCTCAGGAAGTTGTAATCAGCTTTGGGGAAGTCTTTTTGTTTGACCCTAACTAGAGGGGGTAAGGGAGATGGTGACTTTGAAAGTGACCGCTTTATGGCCGGTTCTTACCAGGAAGGATGATACTGTAGGGGTGCTGCAGTGGTTACTCATGTTGGTTAATAACAAGTCCAAAATATCATCACCTCTTGTGGGTGTATCGACTAGCTGTTCCAAGGCATTTGCACTGATAAAATTGAGAAATCTCTGTGCATTTGTGTTCTGGCATGATTAGTTTTTACAGTCTATGGTTTGGTAGTTAAAGTTGTCCAGTATCAGGGTAAAGGCTGAATCTTGATAGATTCGAAGAGGTCCAGATAGGTGGTGTGGGCATCTTGAGTCAAATTTGTGGGCCTGTAGCTAGCTATGATTTGAATTGGAGCCTTGTCAATGGTTAACTGTGCCCGGAGTGTCTCCTGTGCATCATACTGTTTTACCAGCCTGGAGGTGTGTGTGTGTGTCTTATATATATTGAAACTCCACCTCCTTTGGCTTTGCAGCCCACAGTTTGGGGGCTGAATGTATGATAGGATGAGTAACCAGGTAAGACTGGGGTGCTCTCTGCAGCTTTGAACCAGGTTTCTGTGGCTGCACAAATGTCAGCATCTTCCAGGGTTAAGAATGCTTGCAATGAGTGCAGTTTCATGTTTAGACTCCTAGCGTTTAACAACAAGACCTTTAATTTGTGTTTTGTTGAAGTTTGTATGTTGGTAGTATCGACCTTATGACTTTTCCTAAATAAGCACTATGAGGGAGGCAAGGGCATTTGCCAGAAGCCTGAAGCCTAAGTGAGACAGATGCAGGTCATCTCTAGCAAAGCATAGTGGTCTGTTGATCATATCTTCTCAGGCTGTCACATACTGGATCCCCCTGGGAATGACACCAGAAACTAAGCCAATCATTAAAGTTAATCATTTTCTGTATGTATTGAGGCATCATTTTGGGTGATGGTAGAATGCAGCTTAAGGCTACAGACATACCTGCCTGGGACACATATTCAGTGAGCTCAGTCATATCTCTCTTCATATAGTCCAGGGAGGTATGTCTCAAGTCCTTCATGCCAACATGGACTATGACAGAGTCATAACAGTGCCTATTGTTGATAGACTTGAGTGTGTGTATATGATATGGCAGATTCTGGCACCTAACAAACAACTAACTGTGCTTTTCTCCTTATCCAGCCTGGTGAGAGGCACATCTGTGTGTCTCACAATGGAGTCTCCTATGACTAAAATGTTGGGTTTATGGTTAGGCCTTAGTGGTTGTGAGACACAGGTGTGTGGACTATGCCTGGTATGTGGTGTGCAGGATTGTGGAGTTCGGATATGTTTTTGCCTCTGTGGTCTCCTTTGTTTGGGTGTGTTTTGGTTGAGAACCTCCACATATGTGGGTGTGTGTTGTGTAATTGTGGGTGATGTTTGAGGTGTAGTGATTGTGATGACAACCTTCTCAGTGCCACATATACTGGCTTGTTAGGTAAAGAGCATAGACTCTAGGTTCTTAATGTAATTGCATCTCTCACAAATTGTATCCCTAGGTGGTGGTAGTAGATGGTTGTCCATGCACATGAGGCAGTTGCTACAATGTCTCAGGATGCTCATATCAACCAGGCTGGCAGGAGAAACTGTATGAAATTGTCCATCCATATTTGTCAGAAAGTGAGGTAGAGAGACCAGGGAAAGCTAGGGGGTAGGCCTAAAGCCCAAGTGCTTAAACCAAATCTAAGAGGATTAGAATAACACTTCCAATTTAAACAGGCTAAAACAAGCAGTAATAAATGCAGCAGAAAAGCTGTAATTTAACACTTTAGAGAACAAGTAGCAGAAAAAGCAAGGTGAAATAACACAGTATGAGGAGGAAACACAAATACTGTAAAAGCAGCTGAATAGGGTTTTTTTTCAGTAAAGTAGAAAGAGAGAAAGGAGGAACAGACGATAATTCAAAGTTAACAAACTATGGGGGTTGGTCTTCCCAAATGTTCTCTCTGTATTAGATAGAAAGAGCTAATGACACTGGACTGGGAGGAGTGTCCCAGATCAAATTTACAGTAGGGATGGGCAACTGCAAAGCCACCAAGTTTAAGAACAAGACAACAGGGAGGGAGGGTGGAAAACTATGCTACAGCTACTAACTACACTATTTTAGGCAGAAAACAATACAGAAATGTTTATCACAGCAGAAGAACTGCAGTGAGACACTAAATGAAAGTTTTAAACAGAAAAAGGAGCAAGGAGACTCTAGAGAATGCTTTTAACTCCAAACAAATCAGTTATATGATACACTCCTTGGCAGGAAATCAGAACAAGCAAACAGATGCTTAAGAAATAGATCACATGTATAAATCTGCAGTCATAAGACTATATACATATCTGGTGACCCCACAAGACTCAAAAGTAGTGCAAGTTTTAGAACATTAAGAGAATAAGTCTAAGATGACTTCCCTGCTTAGGTTAGCAGACGCATATCAGTGTAAAGCAGGAGCAGAAATCAAACTAGAAGTGGATAAAAATGAGGCAGCAAATGAATGTGCCAAAAACAAAAGAAAGAATACAAGGTGAAGGATCACACGAGAAGGCAAAAAATGTGGAAAATGCACAGATATTGTTGCTATAGAAAACTCATGGAACAACCTCATGTTCATGAGGATTGAATGCAGGAATGGTTAAGGAGAGGTTGAGTTAAACCAAAAGACGAAAGATTAATATTGGTGGCCCATGATACTGGACTACATACATGTTGGTTTACAAAATCCAGTGAACATATGGGAGAAACAGACAAATGTAAATTTTGTAAAACAGAATTGGAAACATTCACACATCTTTTTGCTGATTGTGATATACCAATGGTAGAAGAACTGTATACCGAAAAGCATAATAGTGTGGCAAGACTGTTGAATTGGAGATTGTGCAAACATTAAAATATTGAAGTAGGTGAAAAACATTAGGAACATGAGTCACAAAGTATAATCAAAATGATGAAGTTTATATTACATGGGATCACCCATTACTAATAGTTCAAAAAATAGATGCAAGAAAACCAGATATAGTAGTCCATGAAAAGAAGACAAAAGTAGCATTGATCATTAAAATTGCTAGACACAAAGTCATAAAATACCAGGATTTACAGGCAAAAATGAGGGCAATGTGGAAGAAGGATACTCAAACATTTCCAACATTAGTATTAGCAGTGAGTCTTATAAAAAAGAATTAAAAAAAAAAAAAAAGTAATCTCCGTGGTATCCCTGAAGTTTCAAAACAACCCACTAAACAAGTGTAGTGGGTCCAAAAACAAAACAGTGTAAGAAACTTCTCTGTGTGAAAGATTTTCAGTCCATATATCTCTAGTTAATCACTGTATATTAATCAGATCAGACAATAGTAGTAGAAGTAGCAAACTTAAACTCATCTTAAGTAAAAAAAAAATAATAAAAAATATATAATTGTACAGAATTACTAAGTGTTTGAAAGTAATCCAAGCAAGGCAAGCAGTCTGTTTCCAGTCAAAAATCCTTTATTAAGTACACAGACAAGTGATCCAAGTAAAATAAAAATAAAGTAATAGTTTCCTCACAAGCTTTCTAAATGTATATATACTTTTTATCAGGCAAGGGAGTGGTTTATTGTGCTGTAAAACAAAGTGTTATTGGTACACATGTTAAATTCACATCCCTTCCCCCATCAGTGTGACATCCCAGCTGGTCCTCCCCTACTTAGTGGCTGTCATAATAATATAACCCTTATGTACTTTAAATTAAATTTATAATGATATGGTACCTCTTATTTAACCAGATTATTAAGTAGATTATTAAGTCTGTGATTTTATCCAAGACAATATACTACATGGCTGGAAATATATCAACTTTAGTTCATTTGGCTATCAAAAAATATATATAAGTATATACATATATACTTTGCATGTAAAAAATCAATTGTAAAAATCATAGATTCATAGGTTTATAGGTTGGTACTTGCCTATGGACCCTAGGGCCTATACAATCCTAGCCATAACAATTCCCTGTCTATTTCTTCCCACAGTATTTACTTTCCTGGACCCCTGTC
>NC_056744.1:707033400-707055900 GCF_019279795.1 Protopterus annectens
CAAACAGCCTGACATGTTATCTGGTCCCATAGAAGATGTGTTCTTATTCTTTTCAGTGTATGTTTTTAAATGATGATGATAAAGAATTTGAGAGCTATGCAAATCATAGGACTTTGGATAATCATCTCAGTAGTGATATTCCCATTAAAAATCAAGTGCAAAGTTTTTTTTACCATTTCTTTTTGTTATAACTATGCCCTAAACTTGTAAAGTGGGCTTTCTTCTTGTAAAATGTGAAAATGTGACCTATTAAGAGCATGTTATTTTAATTATGTTTTATTAAGTATGTATGGTAATGTGCACACTGACAAACACACACTTGTATAAGAATGTTGTAATAGGACCACCTTACTCACCAGGTTGAAAATTAATTTACACTAGGCTCAGACATTAAATACATTTTTATTTTATGAAAAATAACATTCTCTGATATTTTTAAGTTGTAAGCAGGCAGTCATATTTTTAAGGAAATATGCTTTACCTTTATTACAATTGCTTTTTTGTATCCCAGTTTTTGTTTTCTACCATTGCTTTGAAGTTCTGACAGTGGCAGCAATAATTTAAAAAAGAGGAAACACATCCCTTTTTCTGAAGTCAAAATAAATGATACTGTGTGTGATAGAATTTTATGATACCAACATATTTTACACCGTCTCTTTGATAATGTACTTATATTTTTCCATCATTTTTGACACTCTCTGTTTTCTAAATGTGTTTCTGAGTGGTATCCCACATTCGTACTCAAAGCAGGAAGAGTTATTGCTATTTGGTATTCAAATGTTCTGCTAATTAGATGGCCACATTTTCAGTTGGATGTTCCTGTTTTTCAAAGGCATTGGCTCCTATTTTCAATATCTGCAGATTTAGAGCATACTACACAGATGTTCAGCTTTTCACAGAATGTCCATATTTTTGTTTCACACTTTTTTTGGCTGTTCTTCATAAAACCTGTGTTTTTTCTTGTAAATCATTGAGGATAGAAATCACTAAATAATGACATACATTTGAGTTTCAGACTTCATATCCTTCAGAAAATGCATGCTAACACAACACCTGTTATTCTAGCAACATTCTAAGTTTATGAGAGCGATATTTGAAATCTGTCCCTAATTTTGGAGCTTTGCTACCTTATTATTTTGGCTTTGGCCTGATTTTTTTGGTTTTAGATGTTGAGAGGTATGACTACCACAGTTGCTATTTGGTCTTAGGATGTGGAAATCATTTAACCCATGCATAGATATAATTACACATTTATGGATGTCATCCAAATGCAAGAATAGTGCAAGTCTGGTCAGTTTGTTATTCAGACTTCTGGGATTGAAGAAAACCACTTTAATTATATTTTGGTTTGATACTGATACATTTGCTATGTTATAATGCTCATTAACTGAACATTGCCTAAAAAGGCACTATGAGGGGGAGCCTTTGAACAAGAGGTGTAGAACATCCTTTGCAAATCAAGTATCTCATTCCATGCCGCTGCATACTGGATCACACAAGCATTACTGAAAGTATTTAGCCACTTGTTGAAACCAGTAATTTTTTTTTCTTTGTACCTAGGTATCCTTCATGGAGAAAGAGGGATTCTGCTCAGTATCAGGGTATTGTTGCATTTATGACATACACAGAAAGCTCAGACATGTCTCTCTGCATCCTCCTAATGGATTATTGCCCAAAGTTATTCACACCCATATGCAGAACTACAACAACATTGTTATGTTTGTCTATTACAAGGGTTCCTAAGAGACTTGACACATGTGAGATCCTGGCTACTAAAAGACAGCTTACTGTCACCCTGTCTTTGGCCACCATAGTGGGCAGGAAATCTGTGTAATTCACTATGAAGTCAAAAATCAGTAAAACATTTCTGCTTGTGGAGCGGTCTGATATACTAGACTTGATAACCTTTGAGTTACTGTCACACTTTCTCAAAGGTGAGATATGTTCTGTGATGTCTGATTTTTACTGAGATTTAATATGTGATGCCCATGCACTGGCCCAGCAATCAAGGAGCCTCAATCGTCACCACTAGCACAAGTGAGGGGCATGCACATTGGGAGGATAACAAGTATACACACAGTAAAGTACAATTTCCCTTAAGAGCACACAGAAATTACAGTCAGCCTGGGGCTGGTTTCTCCCTTTCTCTCCAGATCCCCAATGAGACTCCCCACTGGCACAGCTATAGGGTTCAGATCTCAGCTTAGTGGTCAAGCCAAAACCTCCAGCACCCTCTCTGTTCAACCAGTGCATTGTGTCCCTGCCCAAGTAGCTGACATACAGATACTTTGAGATTTGATTTATATACAAACACACAGACACTCCTGGGGAAGGCTGGCACAGTTTCTCTGGCTATGCCCCCTTTATGCCCAAACTATATGGTAACTGACAGCCACCAACCACTATAAATAAGCTACTATAAAGGCCCTTACCAAAGGGTGCCCAATTTGACTGTGCAATATTACTGCTATCCAAATAGTAAATGTGACCAGAACTTTTAAGGCTATTGGAGTGGTGTATACAGTATCACCAAATACATGCAAGTATTCTACAGTTTAAATTATCTCTTCATAAAATGGCCACAGTTTAAAGTTTTAAAAATATTTAATAATAAATGAAAACACAAGACAATACTTATTACTTCAACACAATGACATTACAGAGTTCAGAAATTACAGGAAATACTTTAAAACAATATTGTAGGATAGTCTGACATAAATATAGAAAACAGCTAGACTAATTCGGCTATTTTCCTATATCTAAGAGAAATCAGTGTTCTAAATACTACTTACAAAATACAGAGCAAATAAGTGCTGGTGAGTGGATGTTTTTACTAGATCCAAGACAAGATACAAAATGCTGTGCTTTCTTTCGGAGATAGCCCTTAACTTGATAATACATTGTACTGCTGAGTCATTTCAGAATACATCATTCTTGACACCTATGCTGAAGTTTTCCAGGCTCACAGAACTCAAAATTTAACATATCTTTGTAATTTTGCACCTGCCAGGAAGCCACAGCAAAAAAAAGACACTTTACATGTAAAATCTAGTAATTATCTCTGTATTAAAACAACAGAAAGGATTTCCTAGCCCAAAAATCCTGTCTCCGAGCTTGAGATCACACACAGTTGTAATATTCTTTACTTAACAGCTTTCTTCCAGCAGAGTGCACTGTGGTTAGATTTTTAGCCCAGTACAACATATAGTTTAATCATAAAATATGTGAAGCCCGTGCCCTGGCCCAGCAATCTAGGAGCCTCAATCCTCACCACTAACACCAGTGAGGGGTGTCTCATATAGGAGGAAAGGATAACAAATACACACAGTAAAGTGCAATTTCCCTTAAAAGCACACAGAGATCACAGTCAGTCTGGGGCTGGTCACTCCCTTGCTCTCCAGGTTCCCAATAAGATGCCCCACTGGCACAGCTATAGGGTCCAGATCTCAGCCTAGTGGGCAAGCTAAAACCTCCAGCACCTCTTTGTCCAACCAGTGCTTTGTGTCCCTGCCCAAGTAGCTCATACACACACACACACACACAAACACACACACACACACACACACACACACACACACACACACACATGCACACTTTGAGAAGAGTTTATACAACCACACAGACACTCCTGGGGAAGGCTGGCACAGGTTCTCCATGTGTGCCCCTTTTTCTCAGACTATACACTAGTACCAGCTGCCACCACACACTAATATTTATCAGCTACACAAAGGCCCTTAAAATGGTGTCCAATTATTACTGTGCAATATTATTATCCAATTGGTAGTATAGCCCAGGGCTAAAGCTATTGAAGTGGCTTTGTACAATTTTACCAAAGGCATGCAAGTAGTCTAAAGAGCTTAAATTATCTCTACAAAAACAGCCATAGTTGAAAGGGTTTAAAAATATTTAATAACAAATAGTCAAAACACAAGACAATACTTTTACTACACAGTGCTAGTCAAGAGTTCAGATATCACAGAGAAATACTTAAAATAATTCAGTAGTACAGTTCTGACATCACAGAAAAACACTTAGTCTAATCATTCTAGTTTCTAGCTATTTCTAAGAGAAAACACAAGTCTAAAATAAACTTACATATAGAGCAAGACAGTGCTGATGAGTTGGAATGTCAAGACAAAAATGCTTAATGCTCTCTAATTCTCTCTGTTTTTAAAATCACATTCCTGGTTCACATTACATCATTCTTCACACTTCCCTGGGTTCCATTACATCATTCTTCACAAGAGAAACTACATTTACATTCTTCACCTCTGGGCAGAAACCAGAGCAAAAAAAGGGCATGTATGCATGCAAATTCTGGCCATTAACTATGGCCTTAAAACAATAGACAGAATGCCCCACTCTAGACTCACCAGTGGCGGCTGGTGACTTCAAATCAAAGGGGGGCTGCAGGAGACAGCTGAATGGGTGGGGTCAAGGGGAAGGGGTGTGGCCAACCAGAAAGGGGAGGAGCTATGCTCAAAACTACAAAAACTAACTTTAATTAAATACGCTGCCCTGGGTGGCAAACCATCATTATGAGAGTCCAATCAAGACAAAAATAAGTGTAGAAGAATAAAAATATTTCAAAGCATTGGCTGCATGACAGCTTACTTAATATTTAGATGGAAACAAAAGGTTGTGAGGCATGAAAAAATAAATTACTTTTAAATGCATTACTGGAATGCCAGTCAAAATCAAGTACAAGCAAAACCAGAAGCACTCAACTCAAACCACTTCTCCTTGCACTGCAGTTCTAATTATAATTTATATTCAGCTTTATTAAAGTTCCAAGTAACATGCTGAAAGTAGAAATCTCTGTGATGCCCCCACTTGTAAAAATGTTTCTTATCCAAAAAAGACTTGCTGCCTGACAACTATCTACTTGTTTCATGGGGAAAACATGTAAGTAAAAAATGAAAAGCAAACAAGAAACAAGCTCAAGATACATTGCTTAAAGGATTACTTTACAGGTTATGGACTACACATGACTGGCATTCTGTTTAGTTTACGGGTAAAGTCTGTAGAGATGACTGGAAGTCTCCAACAAGTGTAATGAGCTTTTTAAAATAATGGAATCCTGTCCTTTAATACCCAAGGCTTATACATTATCTAGTCAAGTATTCTCTGCATGGCAACAACAGAAAGGCTTTCAATGTTGGCAATTAACAGTATGCTTATTAAAAGCTTATTTGCATCTTATGATCTCAGACAAGCTTACATTATGGTCATTAAAGCATTGCTACTTAAAACACAGAGCAACAGGCACTTTGAGTAATAAGCATAAATCAACAGTACAAAAATATGACAGAAACCAGACCTTTCTGCAAAATCAAGGACAGATGAAAAGCCACTGTAGTACTTGTGTCTACCTTGGATGGGGGACACTGCACATTTACACTGCATAACTACTCCTTGCCTTGCTTGGACACATCCAGAGTCAGTACATGGTGGAGTGGGGTGCAACAAGTATGTCACAATTTGAAATGTTTCTGGCTGACTGTGATGGCCCTGACATGTGTCATACCTCTCAACCTCAGAGCAAGAAATCTGGACAAAGCCATACACAGAAGTGGGACAAATGCCCACAAATAAGGACAATTTTTAAATATTGCTCTAATAAACTTAGAAAGATAATAGAATAGGTCTTGCATTAGTATGACTTTTCTGAAGGGTATAAAATCTGAAACTCAAATGTCTGTCATTATTTTCTAACTTCAGTCTTTAGTGATTTGTCACTAATTTCCCAAAAAACACAATTTTATGAAAAATGGACCAAATGTGATGCAAAAATATAAAATAGCCACACAATACAGCTGGGAACCTGTCAAAGAAGGGACACTTTAATATTAGTACTGCTAACTTGAGCAGCTGACAAAATAAAAGAATCTACATGCATTTCAAGTAATCTATAACTTTCATTATTACAGTTATTTCTTAATTGTAAACCCTCCATGTTTTCTTCCAAAATTGCTATTTTGCAGAGGGATTATTAGGGGGAAAAGCAACATTTTAAGCCAAAATCGGAGACAGTTGAGAGGTTGGCTATGCCTAATTCTATAAAGCAATTTATTTGCATGTACCTCTCAACCTGTTAATGCAGTAAATCTGAACAAGGCCAAATGTACTGGGGCAACATATAAACAGTACTAAAAATTGCTTTTGTAGAAATTGAGACAGTTGATAGAATAACAGTTCTTACTTTCGCATGCATTTTTCTGAAGGTTATGAAGTCTGAAACTCAGTGTATCATTATTTAGTGAATTAATTTCTAAATGATTTGCCAGAAAACTACAAATTGTATGAAGAACAAACCAAAAATAAGAAGCAAAAATCTATTCATTCTTTGAAAATCTGGACAGTTGGGAGGTATAGTTCAGCTGGGCCTGTCTGAGTTTGCTGCCCTTCCCCCCTGACAAAATCACGGTGGAATGGAGCCTCTGCAGCCATTTCAATGAACCATTACTTGGCTATTTCACTCCATTTACCATAAACACTAATGTGCATACTGCTTTACTTGTATGAGGAGTTGGACTTCATTTGAAAGTTTTATTTTGTATTTTACAGCACAAATACTAAGTCATCTACTAAACAAAGCAATGCAGTCTCACAATAAAAACTTAGCATTAAAACTTCTCTGCCCTTGAAACTCACATTCATTGAAACAGCATTGAAACCCACATTCAAAGAAAATACATTTTGCCAGTGGCAGATAAAGATTAATTTTGGGCTGTTTTCAAATCATAGGCCCCTTGCATATGAAACATACATGTGCTCTTTGATACACCTTCCTCATTGTACTAAATTATATTCCTTGTACAATATATTACAGTTGTTAGAGGGCGTTTTAAATTTGTTTTGAACATTTTTCCAGTAAGCAATGAAACAAAATGCATGCACCCATAATGACAAAACTGCCCAGTTCAGAACATTTATCATAAAAGTCTACTCAGACTTCCGCAGTCCACCATTATCAGTAAATATGCACAATTCTACAGTCCACCGTTATCAGTAAATATGCACAATTCTACAGTCCACCATTATCAGTAAATATGCACAATTCTACAGTCCACCATTATCAGTAAATATGCACAATTCTACAGTCCATTATCAGTAAATATGCACTCTCTCTGAAGACGTAAAAGTCATATAAATAATTCCACATTAAAGAAATCTGTAACTAATGAAGAAGTTGCTGCTAGCAAACACCTTTATATTTCATGGTTTCATTGAAAAATAAAGTGCCTGTTACCCCTCAGGAATAAATTGGCTATATTACATTAAAAAATGATAAGCTAGTAATATTGCAAGAGATGGATGGCAAACTGATAACGGACTCATAGTTAGTATTTTCACCAAGGAGAACATTCTCAATACAGCAACATCCACCCCTTGTGGGAGTAGAACCCACAGCCTTCGGCATCAAAGGTAAATACACAACTCGTTGTGCTATTAACAAGGTAAACCAACTTCACTTAAGCAGCACTAAACTTCTGTTCCCCTGCAGCTCTCAGCTCCTTGTAAAATCTACTCAATACTCAACTTCGCAGCACAAGAAAACTGGAAAAAGCCAAAATGTATTGGGGGGGGGGTCAAAAGCCCAAAACCCAGGGACACAAACATTGCTTGTATAATCTTGGAAAGTTGCTAGAACCATACATTTTACTGCCAAGCTCCCTGTGCAAAACAGAGCAACATACCACTACGCCAAATCAGCTGCTTTGTAAAAGAGGAAGACTGAAACTTAAATGGCTATCATTTATTGAATTCAGTTCTCACCATAGCTGTCAACCTCTTAGTACAAAACACCTGGACAAACCCAGTAATGAGGGAATACAGCCCTCAAACATTCAGTGAATTCAGTTCTTGCCATAGCTGTCAACCTTAGCACAAAAAACCTGGACGAAGCCAATAATGAGGGAATACAGTCCCAAAAATAGGGACACATTTCAAATATGCATCTTATAAATTTAGAAAATTGCTAGAATAAAAGGTTGTGTTACTATGTATGCTAGAATAAAAGGTTGTGTTACTATGTATTTTCTGAAGAACATGAAGTCTGAAATTCAAATGCCTGTCAGTTTTACTGCTGACAGAATAAAAATTTTCAGCAGAGACCCAGGGAGAAATACTGCAGACACGTCTTTGTAAAATGACAGGGCGCCAGAGCAAATCCACACAAACACAGGAAGGAGATGCAGACTCCACACAGAAGGCACCCCAGCCAAGAATCAAACCAGAAAACCTATAGCTGTGAGGCAAAAATACTACCACTGCACCATCAAATATGCAAGGACTTAAACATTCAGATTCCTGAAGTCTGAAATTCAAATGCCTGTCAATTTTATTTAACATTTGTTAATCAGGACAGTCTGACTTGGAACAAAAAAAAAAAAAAAAAGAAAATCAGCAGAGGCCCAGGAAGAAATAATGCAGACATGTCTTTGTAACATGGGAGGACACAAAAGCAAACCCACACAAACACAGGGAGAAGATAAAGACCCCACAAAGAAGACACCCCAGCCAAGAAGCAAACCTGAGAACCTGCAGCTGTGAGGCAACAATGCTACAACTGCCCCATCAAATATCAAGTATTGCAACATTTACAAAACCACAGATATTATGAGGAACAGATCAGATCAAACATGAGGCAAAAATCTGCAGTTTTTTTTCCACAAATGGTGGTGGGTAGGGAATTAAGGTCTTTAACACCTGCATACAAGGTACAGAGTTCAAGCCTGAGGTATTCCCACACACACAAACACCTGTAGTAGCAAACCTCAAAAACTAAATATACTGCACTGGGTGCCAAACAGTTGTCATGAGAGTCCAATCAAGACAAAATGAAGTGTAGAAGAATAAAAATATTTCAATGCATTGGCTGCATGACAGCTTAATATCTAGATGGAAACAAAAAATTGTGAGGCATGAAAAAATAAATTACTTTTTTTTAAATACATTAATGGAATGCCAGTCAAAATCAAGTATAAGAAAAACAAGCAGCACTCAACTCAAACCACTTCTTGCACTGCAGTTCTAATAATTTATATTCAGCTTTATTAAAGTAACAAGTAACATGCTGAAAGTAGAAATCTCTGATGCCCCCACTTGTAAAAATGTTTCTTATCCAAAAAAAGACCTGCTGCCTGACATCTACTTGTTTCATGGGGAAAACATGATCAAAGTAAAAAATGAAAAGCAAACAAGATACTTTGCTTAAAAGGATTACTGTACAGGTTATAGACCACACGATTGGCATTCGGTTTATGGTTAAAGCCTGCGGAGATGACTGTCTATAAGTCTCCAAGTGTAATGAGACTCTTAAAATAATGTAATTCTGTCCTTTATTACAAATACTGGCATATGCATTTCAATACCCAAGGCTTATACATTATCTAGTTAAGTATTCTCTACATGGCAACAGAAAGGCTTTCAATGTTGGCAATTCTTTAACAGTATGCTTATTAAAGCTTACTTGCATCTTGCAATCTCAGCCAAGCTTACCTGATGGTCATTAAAGTATTGCTACTTAAACACAGAACAACAGGCACTTTGAGTAATAAGCATAAATCAACAGTACAAAAATATGACAGAAACCAGACCATTCTGCAAAAATCAAGGACAGATGAAAAGCCACTCTAGTACTTGTGTCTACCTTGGATGGGTGGGATTCTCTGCACATTTACACTGCATAACTACTCCTTGCCTTGCTTCGACACATCCAGAGTCACTACATGAGGGGTGGGGTGTAACAAGTATGTCACAGTTTGAAATGTCTCTGGCTGACTTGTGATGGCCCTGACACATTTGTCATATCTCTCAACCTCAGAGCAAGAAATCTGGACAAAGCCATACAAAGAAATGGGACAAAGGCCCAAAAATAAGGACAATTTTTAAAATATTGCTCTTATAACCTTAGAAAGCTAATAGAGGTCTTGCATTAGTATGAATTTTCTGAATGGTATGAAATCTGAAACTCAAATGTCTGTCATTATTTTCTAACTTCAGTCTTTAATTATTTGTCACTAATTTGCCAAAAAAAACACAATTTTATGAAAAATGGACCAACAAATGTGATGTAAAAATATAAAATAGCAACACAATACAGCTGGGAACCTGCCAAAGAAGGGACACTTTAATATTAGTACTGCTAACTTGAGCAGCTGACAAAATAAAATAATCTACATACATTTCTGAAATAAAAGTAATCTGATTATTACAGTTATTTCTTAATTATAAACCCTCCGTGTTTTCTTCCAAAATTACTATTTTGCGGAGGGATCATTAGGGGAAGAGCAACATTTTGAGTCAAAATCAGGGACAGTTCAGAGGTTTGGCTATGCCTAATTCTATAAAGCAATTTATTTGCATGTACCTCTCAACCTGTTAATGCAATAAATCTGGACAAGGCCAGATATATTGGGGGAACATATAAACAGTACTAAAAATTGCTCTTGTATAAACTGGGACATAAATCTGGACAAGGCCAAATATATTGGGGGGAACATATAAACAGTACTAAAAATGCTCTTCTATAAACTGGGACAGTTGATAGAACAGGTCTTACTTTAGCATGGATTTTTCTGAAGGTTATGAAGTCTGAAACTAGGCGTGTCATTATTTAGTGACTTAATTCCTAAATGATTTGCCAGAAAACCACAATTTTTTATGAGGAACAAATCAAAAATAAGAAGCAAAAAATCTATTTATTCTTTGAAAATCTGGACATTTGGGAGGTATGGTTCAGCTGGGGCTGTCTAAGTTTGCCGCCCTTCCCCCTCACAAAACCCTGGTCGAATGGAGCCTCCCTGCAGCCATTCCAATGATCCATTACTTTGCTATTTCACTCCATTTACCATAAACACTAATGTGCATACTGATTTACTTCTAGGATGATTTGAACTTCCTTTGAAAGTTTTATTTTTGCATTTTACAGCACAAACACGAAGACATCTGCTAAACAAACTTGGCATTAAACCTTCTCTGTCCTTGAAACTCACATTCACTGAAACAACATTAAAATCCACATTCAAAGAAAATACATTTTACTCGTGGCAGATAAAAATTAATTCTGGGCTGTTTTCAAATCATAGGCCCCTTGCATATGAAACACATGTGTTCTTTGATACACCTTCCTATTGCTTTGAACATTTTTCCAGTAAACAATGAAACAAAACTGTCCAATTCAGAACATTTCCATCATAAAAGTCTACTCAAACTTCTACAGTCCACTATTATCAGTAAATATGCACAATTCTACAGTCCACCATTATCAGTAAATATGCACAATCTCTGAAGTAGTAAAAAGTCATCTAAATAATTCCACGTTAAATAAATCTGTAATGAAGAGGTTGGTGCTAGCAATCACCTTTATATTTCATGGTTTCATCGAACAATAAAGTGTCTGATGCCCCTGTGGAATAAATTGCCTAAATTACATTAAAATAAGCTAGTAATATTGCAATAGGAAATGGATGGCAAACTGATAACAGGCTCATAATTAGTATCTTAACTTTCAGTACGGCAGCATTCACCCCTTATGGGAGTAGAACCAACAACCTTCTGCATCAAAAGCAAACACACAGCCTGTTGTGCTATTAGCACTAAACTTCTTTTCCCCTGCAGCTCTCAGCTCCTTGTAAAATCTACTCAATACTCAACTGCATCTCAACTTCGCAGCACAAGAAGTCTGGAAAAAGCCAAATTTATTGGGGTGGGTCAAAAGGGCAAAAACCAGGGACACATTAAACATTGCTTGTATAATCTTGGAAAGCTGCTAGAATAAAATGCTGTGTTACCACGGTACCACCATACATTTTACTGCCAAAGTCCCATGCAAAAAAAGAGTCAGAACATACCACTATGCCAAATCACCTGCTTTGTGAAAGAAAAATGCTGTGTTACCACCGTACATTTTACAGACAAGGTCCCTGTGCAAAACAGTCAAGAGCAACATACCACTGCCAAATCAGCTGTTTTGTGAAGAGGAAGACTGAAACTTAAATGGCTATCATTTAATGAATTCAGTTCTCACCATAGCTGTCAACCTCTTAGCACAAAACACCTGGACAAACCCAGTAATGAGGGAATGCAGCCCTCAGACATATTCAGTGAATTCAGTTCTTGCCATAGCTGTCAACCTTAGCACAAAAAACCTGGACAAAGCCACTAACAGGGTATTACAGTCCCAAAAATAAGGAAACATTTCAAATAGTCACCTTATAAACTTAAAAAATTGCTATAATAAAAGGTTGTGTTACTATATATTTATTGCTAGAATAAAAAGTTGCTTTACTATGTATTTTCTGAAGACTATGAAGTCTGAAATTCAAATGCCTGTCAATTTTACTTGTGATGGAACAAAAACAATTTTCAGCAGAGGCCCAGGGAGAAATACTGTAGGCATGTCTTTGTAAAATGGCAGGACACCAGAGCAAATCCACACAAACAGAGAGATAAGATACAGACTCCACAAAGAAGGCACCCCAGCCAAGAATCAAACCACAAATCCTATAGCTGTGACTCTGAGGCAACAATACTGCCACTGCACCATCAAATATGTAAGAATTTAAACATTCAGAAACCTGAAGTCTGAAATTCAAATGCCTGTCAATTTTATTTAACATTTGTTAATCAGGACAGTCTGACTTGGAACAAAAAAACAATTTTCAGCAGAGGCCCAGGAAAAAATAATGCAGACATGTCTTTGTAACATGGGAGGACACAAAGCAAACCCACACAAACACAGAAAGAAGATACAGACCCCACAAAGAAGGAACCCCAGCCAAGAATCAAACCTGAGAACCTGCAGCTATGAGGCAACAATGCTACCAGTGCACCATCAAATAAATGCAAACCCCACACAAACACAGGGAGAAGATACAGACCCCACAAAGAAGGAACCCCAGCCAAGAATCAAACCTGAGAACCTGCAGCTGTGAGGCAACAATGCTACTACTTCACCATCAAATATCAAGCATTGCAACATTTACAAACCACAGATATTATGAGGAACAGATCAGATAAAATATGAGGCAAAAATCCACAATTTTTTTACAAATGGTGGTGGGTAGGGAACTCAAGTCTTTAACACCAGGGTACAGGGTTCAGGCCCGAGGTATTCCCTACCACACCACCATGAGCACCTGGGGCATTTTCACACACACACACACACACTTCCTACCTGTCTCTGAGTTGACAGAATTTTCTTGATATTTTTTTCTTACTTTTGGTCCCTGCACTCATATAGCACAGATCCTGATAGTCAATCAGTAATGCCAAACATAGCAGCTTAATTTTTCTTAATGTTTCTAAAGTGCTTTGTGATGCTGAACCTGTTGATGTATACATGTTTGAAGTTAGCCCGTGTAAAAGTTCCCTCCTTCTCCATAGTGATGTTTAGTGTTTCTCCCAGCTTTGTTCCAAAGCCCCACCACCACATGGACATATCCCAATCCCTCTAAACTGTCCCTGATTTTATGGAGCTATTGCTGTTGGCTCTTATAAGTTTCCTGTTCCTCATAACTCTTGGAACATTGAAATAATTACATAATGCCAGACATTACAGTTTCATATTTCTTCCCTTTGTCCATAAACTCCTTTCCCCATTTTTGATTCATCAAAAGTGACCATCACTGAGTCAATGTTCACACCACTGTGTGCCTAGCCTTATCACAATTCTTCTTCTATACTGTACACATGCACACACATTCAAACTGACTGCCAATTTCAAGTAGCCAATCTACCTACAGCATGTCTTTGGGATGTTTGATGAAACAAGAATACATGAAGAAAACCTACAAGATCACTGGACAGTCATACTCCACATAAAAGGCACCTCAGCCAAAAATCAAATCTGGGAACCTGTTGCTGTGAGGTGAGAGCACTACCCACTCTACTACTGTGCCATATTTCTTATCACATAAAAATAATGTGCTGTACTATCTACTCAGTTTGCAAAATAGGGTTAAGGCTCCTACTTGACAAGTTACTCACTGTGTCACGGTACCAAGGTTTGAAAATTTCCCTTTTATTTTTTTTTCTTTCTTTCTTTTCAAACACTTTAGGAAAACATGTATCAATATCCCTGATATCTAGTGTTGGTGCTGAGAACTAAAATGTTGTGCTGAGGAGACAGGGCTTGAATATTCATAAGTGCCTTTATGGCACAATACTAACAGTTATCCCTGATGTCTAGTGTTCCCCTTCACCTATATCCTTCTTACAGCAAAATGTTTTTGTATTTCTTTTAAGTGCCTTATACAGGCATGTTATACATGTGGTCAAATGTTTCCCCCCACCAAGATACTTCAGGAAAGCCTTCCACACATACACACATTCACAAATTCAAGCACAGATACACACACACACACACACACACACACACACACACACACACACACACACACACAGTTTCGCCATATATTCAACACTTACCTGTTCTCCATTCTACCCAACGTTAGATCCAACCCCTTCCCGCGCAGTACGACTCGCGAGAGTAGATCGCATCCAAACCCTTTCCCGACGAGACTGCAGCTCCTATTCCTGCTGCTCCTGTTGCAGTCCGGCCTTGCTGTATAATCCCAGTGTGTCTGTGCACGTTAAAGTGCACAGACACCTCTTCGCATTTCCCTATCAGTCCTGCTGGACTGCCGTGAGCATGCGCATACAGTAGACCAGTAGTCTGGTCTACTGCGCATGCGCGTAGTCCGCGAAATTTAAAACTTTTTTTTTTTCATTTTTTTGCGTTCTTTTAGTTTTGAGGGGGCTGCAGTCCGGCAGTCCGATAGCACGGGCCGCCCCTGAGACTCACTGGCTCGGAGTCCTAACATCAAAGGGTCACAACATGCTTTACTTGGTCAGTAGAGTGCACTGTTGTTAAATTTTTTTCCAGTTCCACATGTAACACTATTTTTACCATTTACGACAACAAGCCTGTGGTTTACATTAATATTCACAGATGACAGAGTTATCTACAAAATTCTATCTGGCTAAGCCGGCAGCCTTCACCCATCTTCACCCAGTCTTCACAATGTACATTTCTCTTTACATTTGTAAAACAAGCATGTGGATTACATTAATATTTACATTGACATAGAATTATCTACAAAATTCTATCTGGTTGGGTTGGCAGCCTCTCAGTTTTTCATATACTACTTACGGGTCTAGGAGATTTAGGTTAGGATTTCTTAATAGCGGCAGCCTATGATGTTACATTATGTGTATGGGCTGGCTGCGTAGCATGTAGTGTGTTAGTGCAATGCTCAAATATGCTTTCTTTGTGTGTGTGTGTGTGTGTGTGTGTGTGTGTGTGTGTGTGTGTGTGTGTGTGTGATGAAAGCTCCCATATCATTTACATGCTTGTACATCTCACAACCAATGTTATCTGTGTTTAATAGGAGTTCATTATCTGTGAACATGAGGCAGCTGTTATACTGTTTTAGGATGCCTGATACTATAAGGGTGGCACCAGGGGTAAACAAGTAGGCTGGCCTTTCATATTCTTCAGAATGAAGCAGAACTTGATTGATTTATGGAAACTTGTAGAGTTTAAATATAACAGAGATTTATGATCTATTGAAATATTTAAAAGTTAAGTAGTGGATAGTGCAGTTATGTATGCCAGTATGTCTAACTAAATATGTAACTATGGTATACATTCAACTCTGCTAGTACAGTTTAAGAGCCTAACTTAGCAGCAGTGTTGAGAAGTTTGTATCGTCTGTTAGCTAAGTTGTGGAATGTAGCACCAGCAGGGCCTGCTACAATCTACCTTTATGGTGCTAGGAGAATGGCTCTGTAGATCATGTAGCAATGTACAGCTTTCTGCACCTGTAAATAGTAGGTATCTAATTACTGATCAGATTGGGGAAAGTCGATTTATATTAGGTAAAGTTACAACGGAAAATGCCTTGTCTATGAGGTGCACATTGCAGGCCTGCTGCTCTATGAAAGAGCCAGTGAAAAACTGCTAAGGCTCTTACCAATATTGTTCATATCCTCAGAACTGCAGCAATTACCCTGCTGTCACCAGAATAACCACCACAAGCTCTAGATGACTCTTGCAAATGGCCAAAACTGTTTCTTGTAATAGTGAAAACTGACTAAAACACAGCAAATAAATGTGGCAATACTGATTAGTTCACTTAACAGCATACAGACCACTTGAAACATGCTGCAAGTTTTAAAACTACTCCAATTAGTAGCTGTAACTTCAAATTCAGATAACAGCTAGTAAAAATGCAAACAAAAGGCAAAACCTTCTCAAAGACAATTTAAATAGTTAGGCACAGCACAGAGCCAACTGAAAAAGCAGTCCAAAAAAGTAAGATGATTTTAATTAATAGCTGTGACTTCTGACTCAGAGAAAGCAAAACACAATGCAAAAAAATCAAGAACTACTAAAACTGGTGTGAATAGCTAAGTGCAGTACAATAATTGTGCAATCCTGTTCACTGGACGTAAAATGGAGTTAAAATGCCACTTTGTTGTCTAGCTTTTGCATATGTGATCAGCTTCCAAGAGTCTTAAACAACAATGATTGCCTGTTTATGCAATACTGTCTTTCGGCTTTTTCTGGTTAGGGGTCGCCACAACAGAACTCTGGTCCGCTAATGACTGGCAGTGAATTTTTACGGTGTCGAGTTGCTGGCCCAGAGTCCAACCTTCAAGGAGGACACACCCACACATGCACGCACCTACCTGCATGTCTTTAAATTCATTCGACCGACATATAGACTCCGTACAGAAGGCACTCCAGCTGAGAATCGAACCAGAGAACCTCTTACTGTGAGGTGACAATGCTAACAGCTATGCAATATAAAATAAAAAAAGTAAAATGAAAGGAAAGATGAAAAACAACTAAAGCTCTAACCAATCGTATTTATCTTCCTCATAACTGTAACTACTTATTCTACTGCCAGTAGGAATAACAAGATGACTCAAACATATCTCCAAAACTTACTGTTTTCTGTAAGATTGAAAAGTGACTAAAACATATCAGATAAATGCAGTAACACTGATTAATCCAGTTAATAGCACCGATACCACTTGAAAAGCACTGCAGACTGTAAAACCACTTTAGTCAGTTGCACTAACTTTGAATTCAGACAAAACACTGCACAAGTACAGAAAAAAAATCAGAACCCACTCTACAGTGATATAAATACATAAGAAGAGCACATAACTCACTTGAAAACCAATTTAAGCCATAAAACAATTTTAATTAACAACTATACCTTCAAATTCAGGAAAAACATAGTAAAAATGCAGAAAATGACAGGCACCAGTTAAAACTGATTAAAATAGTTAGAGAATTTAAGTGAAGTACAATAAACGTACTTTTCTTTTTTTACTGGATGCAAAATGAAGTCAAAATGCCATTTTAACTTTTAGCTTGTGAATAGGAGAGCAGCCTCCCAGAGTGGTAAAATGAAAATCAGCAGTAGCTCAGATTCCAGGTATCTTAAAATATGACAGGCTGGTTGGGAGAGCTGTATAATTAGTGGGGATGGAGGCTGAGGTGTGCGTGTATTCTATAAACTAATGTCTCTGGAAGCCTCTGAATGGAGCAGGGGTGCTTAAGATGGGGGAGTGGCTTAGAAACTGTTAGTTAAGGAGTGTACAGGAGTGGTGGTTGATCGGGAAGTAAGTTATAGTAGGAGTCAAAACAGTAATCGTTAACTTTGAGCGAGATGAGTTGATGGAGTTATTCATTTGTCAAAAAGAAAAGGATGGAGTGGCAGAGAAATGAGAGTGAGACAGAAGAAAAGCAGGCCACCAATTAGCATTGTGGCAGCTAATCCCTGCACATATGCACATTACAGAGAATTTAACTTGTAAAAATAGTAAGTCTTGTCATAAATGGTGAGCAGTGCTCTATTGTCTTTGTTGATAAGTCAGTTAGCCCACCTAGGTTGGGAAATTTAAGTAGTTGGTATAAGACTTTGCTTCATGCTACATTTGACATAGTATATAGCTAGACGTGTAGAGGAAGTTTCAGATGTGCATGCAAAAGACAAACATGAGATAAAATAATAAGAAGCTTTACAAGCAGTACAACACCACAGCAAACCAAAGTGCAGGTACACAGAAAAGTGCACTTATGATACATATGACAGCATGTAAGCAAGGATGTTTTGTAAAAGGAAAAAAGGTTAGGAAAACAGTCAGTCCTAGCCTATGTATCATACAGTAGATGACTTCAATAGCAAGCCTTTCCACAGATAGTATTTAAGAAAAAACAACAGCTGCCTACAACCATACTCTGTAACAAAAGACAGGCAAATGTACTGCTGCAAAAACTCTGATAAACTGGTGAAAAGATAGTTCCAGAAGTTGTAAAAATGGTGTCTAAAACAAATATAAAAGTAAGGATGCTGTGTGGCAATCTACAAATATACTAAGGATAAATCAGGCAGCTTAGCAGCCCCAACAGGAAGATTAAATAGAAAAACAGCCAATTTAGCTTCTCTGCTATAAGGTCAAGTTTATCACTAACAAGAAATGTAAACAGTAATATATCAATATAAAACTGTTCTACCCTGATGGCTGATTGCTCAGCATATAACAATTTCAAAGCATTTGGAGTGCCCTTCTATCTGTGGCACAACAATTAGACTGCGAGAGAATAATTGGAAATGTTTGTGTGATAACTGAGAGAGGAGTAAGAACCAGGGTTCACACTTTGATATGGAATAAATGTGTTTGTTATGCAGAGACTGGAGTGCACAAAATTTAAACTGCAAACAGCATGCATGATGAAATACATTAACTCAAAAGAGGTGTCTGCCAATAAGCCAGTCACTGTGCACATGCACACTACAGAAAATGTAGCTTGCTGCAAATGATTAGAGATGCAACTCACTGCAACTACATAAGAATTAATTCAGTATTGCAAAAGGTAAGCCTTTTTAAAACAGCATTGTAAACAGTTAGTGAAAGGCTAATGTTGGAGTAAAATGGTGCAGTTATGGAATGCACAGTAGCCATAGCTCAGCAGGAAAGTGATTCTGTATTTAAAGCTACACACCTAACGGCAATGCATTTCAGAGATTCATAGAAAATAAGCAAAACCAGTAAATATATTGGAGCCACTAGAGGGTCTTCAGCTGATTAGGAGAAACAGATGGCATAAGGGACACTAGTATCAGATAGAGTCAGCAATATGGCACTGCAGGGAGGTATGTGGAAAGTTCCTTATAGACCTGCAAGGACACAACTACAATTGCCTAAAAGCTGTAAGAATGGTAAGGCAGGTCAGCAATGGTAAGTATTGCTACTTTTCCTTTGTTGATAAATCCCTCAGTTAGTCCAGCTAAATTAGAAGGCTTCAGTAACTGGCAAAAGCCTTGCTTTACAGTATGGTCATCACAGTAGGTAGGCAGCAGTCTACTTACAGTATGTTTTCAGGCGTATGCTTCTTTTGTTGAAAATTCATAGATAATTCACTGCATAAGCCAAATAAGGGGTGGGAAATTTAAGTAGCTAATGCCAGCCTTGCTTCACACTGTGGATGGAATATGGTATATGGGCAGCACTGTAGGAGAAGCTTTAGGTATGTCCACCCAAATGACCACTTGCCCTTCATACAACAGTTTTGAAGGTATATGGTGTGTCTTTTCAGTCTTCAGCACATTTTTTATGCTGTGCGTAGATGATACTGTATTTACAAGAAATTGTAAATCACATAATATAGTAAATAAACAGTTACAACATTATTTTGTCTAAACATATATCAACCTTGATTTTAGTAATTTAATGTTAATACCCAAAAAGTCTGCTGTCATGATATAAGGAACTCAGAAGAGACTTGCACATTTTCATTTTCTCTACATTAAAAATTCAGAAGGTCTATCCATACCTTCAGTTGAACTACAAAAGTATCTGGGAATTTTGTTACATAAAAAGGTATCCTTTGGTAGACCTGTAGAAAAAGGGTCTATATTACATCGACAAACATTTAAATGTTTGAATCTCTAAAGGTCAACCTTTAGAGTTTGAACAGTTAAATGTTCAAATATGTTTAAAAATTAAAAAAAAAATATATATATATATATATATATATATATATATATATATATATATATATATATATATATATATATATATATATATATATAAAGGGTTTAAGCAGGGGGGCAAGCCATCCTGCACCTCCTACACCCCCCACTACTTAAATATACCAATTCCAAGATTGTGCAATAGTGTAGGGAATGGGAAATTTCCCATTTCCGCACTGTAGTTCACTGAAGTGGGATCTTGGAGTTGGTATATTTAAGTAGCAGGGGGTGTGGGGGTGCAGGGGGGCTTGCCCCCCTGCTAAAACCCTTTACTTTTATTTTTTTAAATTTATTTTCTTACATTTTCGAATGTTTAACTAGTCGATCTCTAAAAGTCGACCTTTAGAGATTCAAACATTTAAGCGTTCGTCGATGTAATATACACCCTAGGAAAACAGGGTGACGATGTCTTGAAACTATCCCATAGAATCTCCTTCTTGCCAGAATACATAGCAAAAAAAAGTTTGGTCTGACACTAGTCTGCATAAATTCTCAGCAAAATTCTGGTATGCTTTAACTAGTCGAGAATACAATACTCAGATTCAGCCATTCATCATGTAATGCCATTTACATAGTATGTATTATACCATATATAAAATCAAGTGGTTACCAACTGTGACAATAGCAAACATTTACTAAATACTCTAACTTACTAACCACTAAATGATAGCTACTGATACACTACTAGTCAGAAGCCCCCAGAAAAACTTAAGAAGTCATTGTCTCCTACAATTGCAAGGACCCTCATAGACCATGGAAACAGCATAAGGAGCCTTCTATAAAACTGAGACTCAATGGTCTTGAAAGCACATCTCACTGGTAAATATAAGTTTGATTGTTATAGGGAATCATGTTAGATCTATGGAAATGGTGTCTTAGATGTGCTAGTAATATCACACTACGCTTAGCAATGTGCAACCATAATGATAATTTTGCAACTAGTGCTATTACTGTTGTATATAGTGCAGTGATTTGTGTAAATAGCATCCACATAAGTACCATTTTAGTTATTGAACTGTATTAAGTGCTAGTTTCCTTGTACAGAATATTAGTGCTTTGTGTAAATAAAATAGCATTAATGTAAAAGCAAAACTAAATAATTCATTCCTAATGCAACTTTTCAGGTTATCTGCAAATGTATCAGCAAGTCATGTAACCAGTCAAGAAATAGAGCGATCAGGTAAAACCGAATGCTTTAATTTAGAAACATAATCTCTCTCTCTCTCTCTCTCTCTCTCTCTCTCCAGTGTTCAATCAACAGCTCTTTTATTTTCTTGTTGTTTAAGCATTTAATATTTTATCTCCTTAATATTAGCACTTTACACTTATTGTATAACATTTATAAAATGGAAATAGAATTGGCTTAGTGGAACTGGATTACTTTTTCTTTAAAAGCATTTTACGGTTGTAGAATGTGAAGTTAATGTAAATGATGGACAGAAAACTTAAAAGTTTACCTGAAGGTAAAAGTTACTTTGAAAAACAATTGTTTTGAAATGTTGTTTCTGCCTCTTGGCACAGATCATGACTGAAGCAATCTGTGGACCAGTTAACATACATTGCTAATAATGAAAAAAAAAAAAAGAATGAAGGAAAGAACATATACATGGCCAAGGTTATGCAGCGGTTAGATTTGTTGCCTCACAGCAAGAGGTTCTCCGGTTTTATTCTTGTCTGGATCCACTTCTGTGCAGAGTCTGCATGTCCTTATTGTGGCTGAGTGAGTTTTTTTTAAACACATGCAGGTAGGTGCATGTGTGTGTCCATGTGCCTTCTGTGAAGGTTAGGCACCAGGCTGGCAACTCTACACTTTAAAAACCTAACTCTACACCTTAAAAATCCCACTGCCAATCAATCTATGGACCGGTGATCTGCTGTGGTGACCCCTAATGGGAGAAGGTGAAAAGCATTGCTTTGCTTTGAAGAAAAGTACACATATATATATATATATATATATATATATATATATATATATATATATATATATATATATATATATATATATATATCTGTGTGTGTATATATAGACATAAATATTTATATGGTTGAAGAATGGTGGTATGCCAAAACAAATGTGTTTCCTTTCAAAGCAAAATGTTACACACTGAGTGAAGTTTGTAACAGCCTTTCAATAAATCAGGCAGAAATGCATATTAAGCTGAAGGAAATTTATTTTTTCCAAAAATGCTAAAATAACTGTAAAAATGTTGGTAATCCTCTCATTGAAAGTACACCAACTCTGTTAAAGATTAAAACTTTTCAAATGTGTACACGTTTTCTGTGCTTATGGCTCCTTGAAACATTATTTTAGCTCAGGAGAATCCTTTACTTCATTTGTACTCTCCACAGAAACTGGACAAAAACAGGATATAGTGCCTTTGCTTCTTCATCACTTTCAAGGAGAGAGACAAGGACAGAAAGAAAGAGAAGCTGTTAATGA